>NC_079503.1:83958820-84171066 GCF_030052815.1 Hevea brasiliensis
GTAGGAGGGGAGTCATGTAGCGATGCAGTGGGTTTTACCCGTTAGTATCAGTGAAGGCTTCGTCAAATTGAAACTCGTTCTATTTACCGTGATACAGTGGAATTTTCCGACAATATCATGGGGTGGAATGGGGCTCTCTTGTTCTGATGAGGGGCAATTTGGGAACTGTGGCTATTAGAAAAATTAGATCTGAGCTAAACCGTCACGATATTGAAAGCCGTAGTAAAGCGCCTCATAAGATAGAACTATCGAGATAGGTAGCGCTTACCGGTGTTAGGAGTCTCTCTACTATAGGACAAAGGGGCATACCTACTCTTACCTATTACGCTTTAATTTCCTTTTGTTTATTTCTTTTGGGTAATTTTGAATCCTACCAAAACGCCTACACATTTTCCTACTTTGATAAATGTGTCGTGTTACTACTGTCAAGTATGATTCAAAATTACCTAATTTGTCTTACTAACAAATTCTCCATGGCGTTACCAAACCGAAGTGCAGAAAAGGATAGGCATCATTTTTATCATGGCATCCTCGAGTCGATCGCGAAAAGGCTCGAGAATGCTAAACTTTGGTCGAATCGGTTCATAGTCGGTACCCTAGCAAAATGATGCTTCAGAGGCACCTGTTACCTCGATACCTTCGCTAGATATCGACAATAAAGAGGTCAAAATGAACAACCACGAGGATATGTAAAATAGATGGAGGTTGCTTCCGACCAGTCAATACAGTTTGAAGAGAAATGCGGAAGGATTACAACCTTAATGCAAGTCAAGGTCCAAATCTGCATTAAAAGCCATGTTGACGGTTTGGAATCCTAAGTGCGGAGTGTTCTCTTTCAATGACATTGATACGCCCCGCTATGGAGGAATATCAGGCATTCTGGGGATCCCATACTCATTGCGAATCGGATCTACTTACACCTCGAGCATAGGCGGACACGAAGCGGTTGGCACATATGTTGAGTTCTCCCAGGAAAAGTGAAGTCGAGAAAGCGATCAAAGGAACACGCATGGATGGTATTGGGCGTACCTTGAAGCGGTTAGATCATTACCTCCAAGAAAGCAGTGGGATCAAGCTTCCATGGCACTCGCCTTGGGAATCTATGGTCCGATCCTGTTCCGGGGCCATTGGGGATCATCACTAGCGGTCTGATGGAGGTATTTTGGACGATGAAAGGCGAGGATCAATCCGATACGGCAATCCTTGCGAAACCTTGTTAACCTAACTTACTGCGGACAACGGGGAAAGGGTCCATTAAGTGTTGCTCGGTTATTATACCTCTGGACTATCGGTCACATGTGTCTGTGGAGACAAAAGGATTGACTTGGTACCTTGACCAACCTCCCATTGAGAAGATGATCCGGTTAGTGATCGGTTCGAAGAATGAAAAAGCGATGGCGGGAGCGGATTACGAGTTTCAATAGCCATGATTCTTTGTTGGAGGAAGTGGGCGTCAAGCCAACCCGTCTTGATTAGTACAGAGGTATTCGATCGGTGTCCCTAATTGGAATAACCGGGTATACAAGTTACACTCGGCCGTAATGAGGCGCTTTGGCTCAACATATCCATGTTCAACATTAAAGAATACCACCAAGGTCACTTCTACCCTGAGCTCAAGGAAGAAGAAGGGTTGAAAATGGCTCGCAAGTCACGGGAAAACATCACTCTAATGGAGAGATCACCCAAAGGCCGAGTGCCTCGGACGATTACCTTAAATGGAGGCGATAGGGACCAAGAACGCTCTACCATAGAATTCAAGGACGACAACCCTCGCCAAGACGCCCTATTAGAGGAAGCTAATAATCGCCTGGTTGACTCGCTACAAAAGGCAAATACCGAAAACTCACAGCTGCAAGAACGAATGACACAATTGGAGGACCAACAGCAGAAACTTAAGAGAAGGGTAAGAAAGCTCAAGGAAGAGGCAAGGGCCGAAAGAATAGGGTTCGAAGAGCAAGAGGTACAGTGGGAAAAAGAAAGAAACTCTCTCCAAGCTGAGGTCAAAGAAATGAAAGGGCAGAATAGTAAGCTTCAGGAAAGGATGAAGTACCAAGAGGTACTCGTTGAAGAGTATAAACAGGAAAACAAGAAGAAGAAGCTTGAATTAAAAGAACAGGCACTCCTCATCAACGACATCTTGAAAGAGTGTGCTAAAGAGAGAAAAGAAAAAGAAACAAGCTGCCCTCTATCAAGGTGAAAGAAAATGTGGACCGATTGGAGAAGATGATAGCACAGGAAAAAGGAACTATTACAGATCAAGTATGCTCTGAAAGTGTTGACCTGCCAAAGCAAGAAAGGTTATATGAGTATCTCGAGAAAATGTCATCTTATTATAAAGAATCTTCGAGCCTAGGCCAATGTAAAAAATACGATGTGCAAATTACTCAGCTAATGAAGTGATTTTTGAACCATTGTTCAGCAAAATTTGTGAATGAATAGTATGACTCCCGTAGGAACTTCCTCGCTAGGGTTATGTGAAAAATTGAAATGCGCTATATGGACAGGTATCATAAATGCGCATTCAATCCCGTCATTCACGGTCAGACTATCGAACGATGCCATGATAAAGCTGAGGCGATTATCCTTTTGTAGATTCCAACCTGGCTCTCAAATGCCACTGTATCCTTCGTCCAGACCAGGACTTTTAGTTTTTTTGCAAAACTCAAATTCATTTAAATTTTTTTATCCTCACAGGAAATCAATATTGATTCAAACAAGGCAAGTCTGACCAAGCACACGATCCAACCCAAGCGAGTGTACTTAACAAGATCTCGAACGAGGAAGATAATGGAAAATCAGGAGCAAGTACAGAACCTACAAGGACAGGTCTCCGAGTTGAAGGATCAGCTTTCTGAAATTATGAGACTAATGAAGGAAATGTCTCAGAGCAAACCTGCTTCAGAACCTAGCCCACCATTACCTCCTCCGCCTCCTACAACAAATGATCCTCAGCAAGCTTCAACCTCTTTTACCTTTCAGTCTCCCATTCAGCACTCGACAATCACTGTCAATCCGGTGACCATAAATAATGACCCACCTTTTTCCTATTACCCTGCCTCAAATGCGAGCCTCACCATTCAATCCCGATCCCTCCAGTTTACTCCACCCCTCAGCTCCCGGTTGGAGGAGTGTATCATGCGGTGGAAGGAGAACATAGGGCGAGAGAAAACGAGAAACTATCTGCCCTAGAAGAAAGATTGAGAGCAATAGAAGGGTTGAACATGTATGGCTCAGTCGATGTGTCGTCACTGAGATTGGTGCCAGATGTGGTGGTACCACCCAAATTCAAGATTCCTGATTTCGACAAATACAGCGGAAACTCAGATCCCCGCATCCACCTGGCAACCTACATTGCCAAAATGTCGCCTTAATGAGAAGGCGATAGACTTCTCATTCACTTCTTTCACGAGCCTCTCGGAGCGGCTACGAGATGGTGCATACAATTGGGCGAGCAAGCTGCACTCTGGAAGGACTTAGCGATACCTTTCTTAAGCGGTACAAATTCAATTGTGATGCGGCACCCACAAGGAGGGACCTCGGAACACAGTAAAGACCGGGAAGGTTTTAAGCGGTATGCCCAACGATGGAGTGAGAAGGCTGCAGTATATCCTCCTGGATGATAATGAACTCTGCTCCCTATTCATTGAAACATTGAAGGCTCCCTACTTCAACCTGATGATTGGAAATACCTCCAACAGTTTCTCAGATATCATCCAAGCCGGTGAGAGAATTGAAGCCAATCTGAGAATAGGAAGGCTACAGGAGTTAGCGAGAACCACGTGAAAAAGGCGCCAATTTTGGCAAGAAAAGGAGAGTGATGTGCATTCCATCACTAGGCGAATAATTTTCCCCAATTCCCCAAAATAACTACCGGCCATATCCTCCTCTCATGGCCCAACTATCATGAACATTCCACCCCCTTTCCCTAATTATCCACAACCACGCCCTGTACGCCCCACTGCAAATTTCCAACCAAGACCACCTCCTCCTCCAGGCTCAACCACGGCCACCACAAAATAACCCAAGACCTCCAAGGAATCCTGATCCACCCCTTCCCCTCCCTCTCAGTGAAATATACCGATACCTTGTCGGTATAAACCAAATCGTACCAGTCCCTTTAGACCCAATCCAGCCGCCATATCCCAGGTGGTATGATGCCACAGCCCGTTGTGAGTATCATGGAGGAGCACAAGGGCATTCAACTGACAACTGCGGGGCACTCAGAGGGAGAGTGCACGCTTTAATCCGGAACGGGTGGTTGAAGATTGAGGGGAATGGTTCCCTCCCCAATGTCACCTCAAATCCACTGCCCAACCATAATGCGGGTAGTGGTGTAAATATGATTGAATCTAAGGGAGAGGGATCAACACCTGAAGTGGATAAGCTGGTTCCTTACTTTGAGGAGATTTTTGCTATAGCAATGAGGGAAGGTTACCTTTCCCCTCAGGTAGCGGGAGCTGAGGAGGATACGGGGTGTCCTTATCACGGAGGGGCAGCTGACCACGAGCTGCGAGATTGTGAGGGGTTCAGGCAAGAGGTCCGGAACTTATTGTCTTTTAAGGTTCTGAGATGTCAGAAGAGGTCAAAGACGGAAGGGGAAGTGAACACCACAAGATACAGCCAGAATACCTCTACCTCCAAACCCAGAATCACCTTCTCACCCCCGGTAGCCTCACCGCCGGTAACGGTTATCCGAACTCCACCTCAGCTCCCCATCACCAACACTCATGCTGTCCCTTGGAACTATAATTTCCAAGTTTTTACTCAGGGAGCGTCAGCGGACATCCGCTCTAGCAGCCTCGCCTCCGGCACCACCAAAACCATGTTTTGCTCCTCACGAGCATTTCAGGATGACTTATGATGGACCTACCAGCAACATCACTCCCCAAACCAGTTCTCGGCCCGTTATTGCAACAAGATCCTCTCCACCTGAACAAGAAGTCGAGTTTATAACTCGAAGTGGAAGGTGTTCTGAACGAAGAAAGAGAGAAGAGGAAAGGAAAGTAAAAATGGGAGAGTCGTCAAAAACACGGAAGAGGAGGTTGAGAAAGCGAAGCGAGCACTTGAGCATAGAGAAGAGGAGGAGCTGGTGCTCCTAATAATGTATCAGAGCGAGTATTACGTAGTGGAGCAGTTGAGGAAAACCCGCCGAATATCATCAAGTATCATTGATCACGAGCTCGGAAGTCCACCGACAAGCCTTACAAAGAATGCTGGATCAAGCCTTTCTGAAGCCCGACATTACTCCGGGGCAGTTTGAGAAAATAATAGGACAAATCCAGGCATCCAGCTCTGTAGCCTTTTCTGAAGAAGAGGTAGATCCCGCAGGCTTAGGGCACAATAAAGCTCTGCATATAACGGTGAAATGTAAAGGCTGTATAGTGGCCAAGGTCCTCATCGATAACGGATCGGCCCTCAATGTATTGCCCAGTGCGACCTTAGCCAGGCTACCGGTTGACCAATTGAATATACGTCAAAGTGCAATGGTGGTAAGAGCCTTTGACGGAACAAGGAGAGAGGTGCTGGGGGACATTGACTTGCCAATCCAGGTCGGTGCATGTACTTTCAATATCACGTTTCAAGTAATGAACATTGAGCCGGCTTACACTATGTTGTTGGGGAGGCCGTGGATCCATTCTGCGAATCTTTGTTCCTTCGACTTTGCACGGAAGATCAAATACATTAAGGGCGGCAAAATCATCACGGTGAGGCGAAGAGGCCATCTGGTCACTAAGCCGCAATCACTCCCTTATGTGGAAGCAATGAGAGTCATTGGAAAGTTCTTTCCAGGCCCTTGAATTGCAAGATACTGGGAAGGAGGGGGCCATGGCTATGGTGGCCAAAGTAATGTCAAGAAGCGGGTATGAAGAGGGTAAAGGCCTAGGCGCCACATTACAAGGGATTGTCGAGCCTATACCGGCCATTCAGAAGATAGGCCGTTGTGGTTTGGGGTATGAGGAGGATGCCCTCGTGGATGGGCGATTCTGGATGAGAAAAATGCTTCGGGATCAGAGATTTGACCAGAAGATGGGAAAGGTGAAAGTAGTCCCGAGAATCACGGAAATCTTCACTAAACCGGTCATTCAACATCCGGCAAGTACAGAAGAATCACCTGATGATCCATCCATAGATGTCATCCAACTGGATTCCTTGTATGAGGCCCTAGTTTCGCCAATGGCTGAAGAGCAGGAGCTTGACAACTGGACAACGGAGGATATCCCTGTACTCAATCTCGAGTAAAGTACCTCTGGTTATCTACACTTGATCACTTTGTCCATGGTGACAAGTGTAATACTGTAAATGGACCTTTTCTTATGGCATTAATATTAATGAATTAATAGCGCATTTTTAATCCAATACTCTTTTTCTTTCCTTTTAATTCCATCCTTATAACATGTTCTATTCTTTATTCCTTCAGGACAATTCATCAATTAACACCTAATAATCCAATAGACTCAGGAATCCCTCTGGTTAATTTTGAAATCCCCATAACTGCCATTACTTCAAGTGATTCTGAGGAAGACCTTACAGAGGAAAGCAATGAAAAAGATGAACCCTCCCTCGTGCCTTGTGAAAATGAAACGCGCACAATAAACTTAGGCACGGAAGAAGTAAAGGGAACTTAAGGTAGTGGAGAGTGAGGAATTGGGAGATATGATCGGTCTGCAAGGAATTTCTCGGCGTGTTCTCTTGGAGCTATGATGACATGGTCGGTTTGGACCCTCGGATAATGCGCACAAAATTCCCTTGATCCGGGGACAATCCCGGTAAAACAAAAGTTAAGGAGAATGAATCCCGACACACTGCTTAAGGTTCGGGATGAAGTCAAGAAACAGTATGACGACGGGTTCTTAGAAGTGGTCAAATACACCCAATGGGTGGCTAACGTCGTCCGTGAATGAAGAAAGACGGAGAGTCGGGGTGTGCGTTGACTACGGGATCTTAATAAAGCTAGTTTGAAAGACGATTTCCCTCTCCCCCACATTGATGTGCTAGTTGACAATGCCGCGGGTTTGGGCAGATGTTCGTGTATTGATGGGGCATCAGGGTACAATCAGATTCCGATGGACAAGGAAGACAAGGATAAAACTGCTTTTATCACCCAATGGGGGGTATTCTGCTATCGGGTCATGCCATTCGGGTTGAAGAATGCCGGGGCTACTTACCCGCGCGCAATGGTCACATTATTCCACGATATGATGCATAAAGAAGTGGAGGTGTATGTGGATGATATGATCATCAAATCCCGGGGAGAGGAGAGCCACGTTCAGGTGATAAGGAGGGTGTTTGAAAGGCTCAGGAAATATCAGTTGAAGCTGAACCCTGCTAAGTGCATATTTGGAGCTAGATCGGGAAAATTGTTGGGATTCATAGTAAGCGAAAAAGGGATAGAAGTGGACCCAGACAAAGTTCGAGCTATTCAAGAAATGCCGTCCCCAAAAACAGAAAGGGAGGTGCGCGATTTTAGGAAAGTTGAACTACATTTGAGGTTTATTTCTAATCTCAGTGCCATAGCTGTGCCTATTTTGAGATTACTCCGGAAGAACTACCCTTCCCAATGGGATTCGGATTGTCAAAAGGCTTTCGAATCAATCTATCAGTATTTGTCAAATCCACGAAGATTGGTCCCACGTGGCAGGAAGGCCTTTAATCCTGTACCTGGCAGTCCAACAGAATTCTATGGGGTGTGTTTTGGGGCAGCATGATAATTCCGGCCGAAAAGAGAGGGCCATTTATTACCTGAGCAAGAAGTTCAATGATTGTGAGTCAAGGTACTCCTTCTTAGAAAAGACTTGCTGTAGCGTTAGCATGAATGACAAATCGCCTCAAGCACTATATGTTGAATCACAAGACATGGCTTATCTCCGGGATGGATCCTATCGATACGTATTTGAAAGCCCATTCGTGCGGGAAGGATAGCCAAGTGGCGGTTATATTCTTCCAATACGACATAGTCTACATGACCCAGCGGTGAAAGGTAGCGTGATTCGACCTCCTAGCGAGAAAACCCTATCCAGATTATGAAGCTCAATTTGAGTTCACGATGAACATATTAATGAGGTAGACGCAAAGAAGACGAGCCAACCGATGTATGGGAAATGTATTTTGATGGAGCGATCAATTTATCGAGAAATGGAATCGAGCTGTACTAGTATCCGGACGGAAAACATTTCCGATAGTGCTAAATTGGGGTTTGTGTACCAACAATGTCGCAGTATGAAGCTTGTGTAATGGGTCTACATGCCGCTATAGAGATGAAAATCAGAAAGTTGGAGGTGTACGGAGACTCGGCTCTGATAATCTATCAAGTCAAGGGAGAATGGCAAACTAAGGATCCCAAGTTGATCCCATATCAGAAGTACTTACTGGAGTTGATCAAGAAATTGAAGAAATCTCTTTCACTCATCCGAGTAGAGACAAGAATCAATTTGCTGATGCCTTAGCTACTCTAGTATTATGGATCAACTCGAAGAAGGGCAGACGTTTCAGACGTTGAAGATTAAGGTAAGGGATGAGCCAGCCTATTGCTTCATGATTGAAGAAGAGCCCGACGGAAAGCCTTGGTATCATGACATCCTAGTCTACTGTAGAACCAGAGAATTCCCGTCAGGGCAAGCAAAATGAAAAGAAGATGATTGAGGTTAGCATTAGGGTACTTTCGGTGGAGAAACCCTATACAAAAGAAGCTCCAAGTGCGAGATGCGTAGATGCAAAAGAAGCAAAGAGAATCCTCTTTGAAACTCATGAGGGAAATTGTGCCACTCACGCCAATGGTCACATGATGTGAAGCAAATCATGCGACGTGGGTATTTTGGACCACAATGGAAAAGGATTGCATCGAGTATTTCCGGAAGTGCCACAAGTGTCGATTCTGTGAGATCCGATAAATGTGCCACCTCACAAGCTGTTCAATCTTGTCTCACCGTGGCCTTTTGCAATGTGGGGCATAGATGTGATTGGTCCCATCAATCCCAAGGCATCCAATGGGCACAGATTCATCCTTGTAGCCATCGACTATTTCTCCAAGTGGGTCGAGGCGACATCCTATGCTCACATCACGCAGAACACGTTTCTCAAATTCTTCAGAAGCAATATCATCTGCCGGCATGGTCTACCGAATGAAATTGTCACTGATAATGCCAAGAACTTGAATGGTCCGAAGATTCAGGAATTATGTGACCAATACAAAATCCGACACCTCAATTCCTCCCCATACCGTCCCCAGATGAATGGAGCGGTGGAAGCTGCAAACAAAAACCTCAAGAGAATAATCCGGAAAATGACGGTCACATATAGGGATTGGCATGATATGCTTCCCTACGCTCTTCACGCATACCGGACTTCCGTAAGAACCTCGACCGGGGCAACTCCATACTCACTGGTCTACGGGATGGAAGCTGTATTGCCTATTGAGGTTGAAATCCCGTCCCTAAGGATTTTGAAGGAATCAGGGATCGATGAGTCAGAATGGATCCAGTCAAGGTTGGATCAGTTGAATTTGCTGGATGAGAAAAGGTTAACAGCAGCATGTCACGGACAATTATACCAGAGAAGAATGGCCAGGGCATTTGATAAAAATGTACGCACACGTGAATTCCAACCCGGGGACCTAGTACTGAAGAAAGTCTTCTTTGAACCAAAGCGACCCGGGGCAAGTGGACACCAACCTATTAGGGACCCTATGTGGTTAAAAAGACATTTTCCGGAGGAGCCTTGATCTTGACCCACATAGACGGTGAAGAATTCCCGAGACCAGTCAATGCCGACACTGTCAAGAGATACTATGCATAAAAAGGGGAAAGGGTGAAAACCCGAAAGGGCATCCAAAAAAAAAAAAAAAAAAAAAAAAAAAACCTTCTCGGGGTGAAAACCCAAAAGGGCGTCCCAAGAACCAAAGTGGAGAAATAAGGAAGAGGGTATGAAACCGCGAATAGAGAAGAGACCGTTAAGGCATGAGACTCCGGAGAACTCGAAATAATGGCAGTTAAAAGACTTCAAAACTAACCATAAGGAATATGTGAGATCTATCTTTGTACCTTTTCCTCTCCTTTGAAAGTCTATTCTTTCTAATAAAGTTATACTTCATTCCTTCTGTTGTTATTTTCCCCATGCTATCCTTTCTCTTTGTTTAATGCGCTATTAATTATTTAAAATTTTTGCCATAATATTTTAATTTTAAAATTTATAACCTCACGTAATTTATTATGATATTTGCATGAAATAGCCTTAAAAAAAAAAAAAAAAAAAAAAAAAAAACTTCTAGAGGTGAAAACCCGAAAGGGCGCACAGTCGAATGGAAGAGAAAGTGAAAACCTGCAAGGGCGCTCTCCGTAGAGTAAGAAGAAAGTCGGGAATGAAAAAGGGGCATCCGAAAGAATGAGATCATAGGTCAGGTCTTGCAACTCCTCCTCCATTAATCATCCGCCTTCGTTATCTTGTTAAGTACACTTCTTCAGGGAAAGAACTTCATGTGTCAGGGTTAGACTCGCCTTGTAAGTTGATTTTAATTTCCTGCAATTCCACCATCAACCTCTGGTTCCTTGATCCAAGTTGATTTTAATTTCCTGCAATTTAAATTTCTGCTATCAACCTCTGGTTCCTTGATCCAAGTTGATTTTAATTTCCTGCAATTCCACCATCAACCTCTGGTTCCTTGATCCAAGTTGATTTTAATTTCTGCAATTTAAATTTACGCTATCAACCTCTGGATCCTTGATCCAAGTTGATTTTAATTTCCTGCAATTCCACCATCAACCTCTGGTTCCTTGATCCAAGTTGATTTTAATTTCCTGCAATTTAAATTTCTGCTATCAACCTCTGGTTCCTTGATCCAAGTTGATTTTAATTTCCTGCAATTCCACCATCAACCTCTGGATCCTTGATCCAAGTTGATTTTAATTTCATGCAATTCCACCATCAACCTCTGGTTCCTTGATCCAAGTTGATTTTAATTTCATGCAATTTACATTTCTGTTATCAACCTCTGGTTCCTTGATCTAAGTTGATTTTAATTTCGCCATTTAAAATTCTATTATCAACCTCTGGTTCCTTGATCCAAGTTGATTTTAATTTCATGCAATTTACATTTCTGTTATCAACCTCTGGTTCCTTGATCTAAGTTGATTTTAATGTCATGCAATTTACATTCCTGTTATCAACCTCTGGTTTCTAGATCCAAGTTGATTTTAATTTTCTAGGTCATTAACTTAGGTGTGCTTTAGTTCACTAATTTCAAATACATAATCGTCCAAAATATGAGTCGGATTCTTTACATAATTCCTATACGTAAATCTTTCCTTTAATAGAAATTATGTAAAGAGGAGCAGCTGTCGACACCATATTTTGGTCGATCCCTAGAATCAATAAAAATTCTTCTTTGAACGACTAATCACGTTTAGGTCCCTCCTTGATAGGAGGTCAAATTTCAGATATATCCTCACAAAGACTTGAATCAATGATAAGTCATAGCATCCCTTAAAACTAAGACGATCTCTCAAATCATTTACCGATCCCTCAAACCCGTTGCCGAATTTCCGGACTCGTCGGGCATATTCCTGATCTCTGTTGATGAATAAAATGAACGGGCACTAGATCTTTTCCTACCAGTTTTATTGCCGACCTCCTTTCCGAAAGTTTAAGAGCTAAAGTTTTGGTTCGATTCCTATCTTAAGAGTTCGAGTAAAATTTTCAGTCAAGTTACATTGACATTTCTTCCCTACCGATCTCATGTTCAAAGTGCTTTCCGATCTCTCATACTTAGATTAATAATCACATTTAGTTTTTGTTTCTTTGTGCTCATACAATCAAATACTCAGACAAACAATGGTTTAAAATTTTCCGATCACAATCATTCATTGAACAAAAGGCATTTCATTTCATGTCATAATTTGTACAAGTTATTCGGCTGGGGGATCACCCCCAGCCTGATCTACATTTGGATCACTCCCTCTCTCCCTCTCACCCTCGGCTTCATCCTCACTGTCTTCATCATTGTCCTCAGGAGCCACATCGGCCATCCAAGAAAAGTCTTCTTCTGGGTAACGCTCTTGGAGTGCGGCCAAGAGATCCTTGTGAGCCTTCACATAGGCCTCGGCTATTCCAGTCACCATCTCCTCATCCCTCTCCTTAAGCTCCTTGTCTTTCTCCTTAAGCTCCTTATCCTTCGCCTCAAGTTCCTCTATAAGTTGAGCGACCTGAGCCAACCGTTGGCGTGAAGCACTGGACTTCCTTAAGAGCACGGTCCCTCTCATCCAAAGCACGATCTGTTCGCCAACCGGTCTTCATGGAGCTTTGCCGTCCCTCGACTTGAGATATATAATCCGGCGGATGAGAGTTGGGATCGGAGGGAATCCACCTCTGATTCTTCTTCCCGATCTCCTTACCCGGTGAATCCTTTCGGATCATGGTCCGGTTCACGGACACTCCACGTTTAAGCTCATGGTCCGAGTCAATATGTCGTCGAGACCATTCAGGATAGCTTTGTCCGATCCTCCGGAAAGAAGATGGTAGACCCGGGACTTTGGCGAAATCGAGTTCTCCTTGATCAGATTATTCCTCAAGCGATCAATCGATACTTGAGCGCCAGAAGAGGTCCTCCCGAAGCTTGAGTAGGCCCCCTTCCTGCTTGGAACAACTGCAAGAGTCGGAGGCTGCTCCTCCGATCTAGGAGGAGATCGGGTAGCTTGGTGGTCGGACCGAAGGTTGGGGAGGATCACTTTGTATCTCCCGGGTTCGTGACCAGGGCGTTTGGAGTCGTTCAACGCTTTATCTCCTTTATCTTAGGAGATCTCTCTCTCCTTCTTCCGTTTCCTTGAACCCTCACCACCCGCCATACTGCACAAAGAAAAGGTTAGTGAGATCACTAAGGTCGTGAGAATTGAGATATAGAAAATACCGATGCCGAGGTTAGAGAGCGGAAGTTCGCGGTCTTGGCCAAGTGAGCAATGATCCAATGGTGCGGCTCGGCCACCGCATCCAAACAAGAATACTTTTAGTGGCAGCCTCACTCTTCAAATCCATCACTATTAGGCTTTCATCTTGGCTCGGGGTGATGTGATTCGAAGCAAAGGTCCCCGTACCACCAGTGCGGGAAGTCCTCAAAATGGCTCGGATCTTTGCTCCTCACAATGAAGAAACGATTCTTCCAATTCTTAAGAGACGAGGGCGATCGGAAAAGAGCCGCAACGAGGCTTCGCTGGAAGAACCGGTGGTCATCGTCCTTTGGCGAGATAGCCGGTGCAACTCGGCGAACACCTTAGCCGTAGGTCCGATTCCCTTAGCTAGGCATAGGCCTCGGAAGGCTACTAAAATCCGCCATGAGTTAGGGTGGATCCGAGCGATGCTCGCCGGTGAAGTTTTAGGACCTCCTTATAGAAGTCATCCAGGGGGAATCGAAGACCGGCCTTTAACTGTTCCTCATACACCATGACTATGTCGTTCTCTTCAAAGGAGTGATCGACACGAACATCGCCATGGCACTTGATCAGTTCATATGAATCAGGACAAATGTTGTATTCTTGAACAAACGATTGCAGATCGGATTCCCGAAGAACCGATGGAAGCTCGTCTATAGGAAGGGTCTCTATCCATCAAGGAGGTGCAAGCCTTGATGGAATGAACCGACCCCGACCTGGAGCAGAGACCCTAGGGGGTTCAGGTTGCGTGCTTGGCCCGACCGCCTCTTCTTCATCAGACGATGACCATGAGAACTGAATGGAAGGAGGGCTCGCCGCTCTCTGACCTTCGGCACCGCTCATTTTCAAGGAAAAAACAAAGAACTTAAACTAAAAGAGGATTAAAGCCCTTACCGGAGTCTGATCGTCGTCGGAGAAACTGGAGAAAATGAGAGAACTTCGAAGTTGTGAGCAGGGGATTGAAAATGGAATGAGAGAACAACTGGCTAACCCTCCCCTATTTATACTAGTCCGAGCATTTAATGCTCGCGAGGTTCTAGGCGGCGCATCGATTGGTGAGACTCGACAGCTGTTCTGACACTTCTCTCAAATTACCGAATGTTCAGAGATCGGTTAATTGGAGATTGGCATAATGAGTTAAACATTTTAAAATAAGGAATCAGTTAAGTGTCATTCAGGTAAAGAATCAGATCGGACAAATATATCAGAGATCGGAAAATAATCAATGCAAAAATAAGATGATAACCGACAAAATAAAGTCTTTATTCTCAAAAGATCGGATTACATCATTTGGGCGATCTCTAGGGATCGGATTACAATAAAGGTCTAGCTACATCATGTGGCCGATCTCTAGAGATCTGATTACATTGGAAAATTACATCATTTGGACGATCTCTAGAGACCGGTGAAAAATCCTATCTGAAGAGGCTGATCTAAGGATCAGTTTATAACTTATCCCAAGGATACTCCCAGGTGATCTAAGGATCAGTTTATAACTAATCCCAAGGATACTCCCAGGTGTTCTAAGGATCAGTTTATAACTGATCCCAAGGATATTGCCGACCGGATGCTTCATCCGCTGTCGGAACACCCAATGTGGATCAGAATCGCTGTCGGAACACTCAATGTGATGAGAAGCCGAATGAACTCAGTTGAGCGACTCGAGATCGGTACAACCGAGGTCCGCAATACAGATTGATCAAATCCAGTTCTCTCACCATCGTCAATTAGGACCATCCAATCACCGGGATCGTAAATTTTCAGTCGAGGAATAGGGAATTCCATCGGAAGAGGATCAAAACCACAGTTGTAGCCGGAACTTTCCGAAGCTAGAACCAAGAAACAAGGAGAAAGAGAAAAATCGAATGAAGGAAATGCCACTATCAACAGGGGTATATATAGGGGAAAATGGGCATTTAATGCTGAGCGGAAAACGAAGCGGACGCTTCGAAAATCGAGATGTAATTAATGCTTGGACCGAATCCAGACTGATCAAGGGATAAAAGAGATCGGGAGATAGGAGATCAGCATGAGAGATCGGAATAGGAGCTAGGGGAGGGATCGGAAGACAAAAAGAATAAGACAAATTCCAATAACCGTCGTCAGAATCAGAGCCGAGGTAGTTAAAGCGTGGCGACGAGATCTCCACCGCACGCCTAAGAATCGCCCGCACGTCGACAGTGCCGGTATGTCATGACATCCTGTACATCCCAATCTCCACCGTTGATCTCACTTGTAAGGATGAATCCGAACCCTTGGATCAAAAGAGAAGATGACAATACCAGCGTTTTCACTCTCCCTCGGATCGTTCGACAAGAGGATTCAAGACCGTCGGATTAAAAGAGGAAAAGGACAAATACTTTGAGAAGCGATCTCGACCATTCGTTTTGATTCTCTTTAATTCTGAACATCCGATCATGTACTTCAAAATCGACCCTCCATCTCCTCAAAATGAATCCCGACCCTTCATGGGGAGCACCGATTCCTATAAATACTGCATGAAAACTGCTCAAGGGGAACAAAAAGATATAGGCAAGAGGCTGCTATTATCGTGGAGGAACTCTGAAACTTCATTCAGTTTGTTACTCTGCTGTTTTGTAGTGATTAAAAGACTTTTGAAACTAGTTTTCAGGAGTGTTTTCTTGAAAAAGATTTTGAATATTGGAACTCTACATTTCCAGTTTGTTCATTATCTGGTCATACTCTCATCATCCACTTTCCTTTCCTCTGTTCAAGCTCAACTTCCTTTCACCTGGTTCTTACGGTTACCTTTTAGCTAAAGTATCTCTCGGTTTCACGCAGACATCAACTCTCAGGTGATCAATCCGCCATCACTTGTTTACCACTTCACGCTTATTTCAATATATTTGGCTCCTCACAGGTAAGAGTTCACACTACTGTTTACGTTTGTTTCCTGCACTTCCTTTGTTCTTCATACATCTGCAACTTTCTTCAAGGGTATTTTGTACAAGAGAACCCAAGAGAAAATATTGTTATAAGAGTTCATGTTACTGTTTTATTAAGCGTCTACGTTTATTTCCCGCATTTTCCTTGTTCTTCTTACATCTAGACCATTTCTGCACAAGCAATCCCAAAGAAAGTCACTCTCAAATCATTTTTTAGTGATCAGTTCATTTTATTGATCTCCGTAATTTCTGAAAACCAGTTTTTTTTTAACTCTTTGTAGTATGTAAATGGTTGGGTAAACGTAGGTAGCTGCAACTTAGAGGTCTCCTTTAAAAAGAGGACCTGAATAACACGTCAGGAAGATAGCCGAACTATTAGGCCGACGTAAACAGCAATTCGACAAAGATGTCATGAAATGGAATAAGACCAAAGTAAACGAAACAGAGTGGATCGGTCATTAATAGATATTGGTAAAATGACTACATGAAAAGGTCAGTGAATCAAGTCTAGTGTTCCCCGTTCAGCCACAGGATATCCATAAACCTTATCCCGGCATTTTGAAGGTCAGAATTCTTAGTTTTAGGTTCTTAAGACCCGTAGCTGTGGTTAAATTTTTAAAGGTCGGAAAAGTCTTTGTCCGAGTCTCATCAAAATAGAAGGGGTCGGAAGAGTCCTTATCCTATCCTTGCCTAAAAGTTTTAAGTCAACTCTTAAAGGAGATCGGAGGAGGGTTCTTATCCGGTCTCCCTTCAAAATTTTAATAAACATTAAATAGGGATCGGAGGAGAGTTCTTATCCGGTCTCAACCTCAAATTTTAATAAACATCTGAAAGAGATCGGAGGAGAGTTCTTATCCGGTCTCATCCTCAAAACTTCAAATAAATAACTTAAAAGAGACCTGAGGAGGAGGTTCTTATCCGGTCTCCTCAAAATTTTAATGAACAAAAAAAGATCGGAGGAGAGTTCTTATCCGATTCTCACACCCGTTCACTAAGGTTGTCTCATTTACTTATGTATCTGGGTGATCCAAATTTAGTGAAAAATCAAACATTCCTTCTACCAAAAGGATTAACATTGCCGCCTAAGCCCTTCTAACTAATTTGTAAAGGACGCAGAATTAAATCTACTTACCCTTATTAAGGGACGAGGTGGGGTGCCTAACACCTTCCCCACCCGTTTACGGACCCCGAACTTAGAATCTCTGTTTTGAAGTGGTTTCATTTTTAATTTAACTTCTCAAATGGTTTTCTTTAGTTTCCCTCAAAACTAAGGTGGCGACTCCTCACTCTTTCCCACTTCGGTGAGTGATCGTCCGGGCGACCGCAAAATCCCGTTGCGACACAAGAGATTACACAGACCAAGATTGCTGAAGTATGGTTACTCTCTACTTTGACACTTAGCCTTAAATTCTTTGATCCTGATTACACTTATTCATTCTGCTAAGATTCCCAAAATTTTATGGATGCGAAGTAACAAGAAGTCATCCAAAATGCTGTCCCTCTAAATCCTCTAAAAAAACAAGGCCCTTGGTAAAAAAAGACAAATGATAATATTAATAGTGCTTAACGTATTCCACGTTTTCTGGTAAGGACCTGTTTTGTCTTAACATCGGCAACTTGTTTTTCACCCATGAAAGTGTTTGTCAATTGTCACCATTTGTCTGGTTTGATTTGGATCTGTTCATAACCCAATTCTAATACCTATATATGACCTTTTTTTTATTCAAAATATTGAGCTAAACCTAACCTTTTTAAAGATATTTGATTGTTTATTCTATTTTCTACCTTAAAAATTGTCATTAATTAGTCTGACTTGTTCAAAATGCGATTCATCCCAAAATAAATAAATAAAATGAAATTGATCTTAGGAATATATGAGCATCTAATCAAATTTGAACACCCCACCTTGTCTATTACCCATCCATCACACTTAAAATTTAATCCTTTAGCACCTTTAGAGTTCCTGAATTTGTTAATATATATGATTTTATTGTAAAAAAAGAAATATAATCTAAATTTAATTTTCAATTTAATTCAAATATTCTATTTAAACCAAACAATACTCCTTTTAATATTTTTTTTCTTATGATCTTCACCTTGTATCAATATCCCTCTTTTACATATATAACGATGGAAGCTCTCTTTTCTTATCAATCAAGGTTTAATTTCATTAGGGAACACTCAAATATTATTTATTTTAAATGCACTAGATTGACGTAGAAAGAATGTGTTTTTATAATTGTAAAAAAAAAAATATAATCTTAATACGTAAAATCTGGCTTGAAAATATTTTGACTGTAAATACCAAAACAAAATATTCCTCATATATATAATGATTTTTTTTTTATGTTTTTTAATAATTTTTTATGTTATTTACATATAAGAATAGAGTCCACTTTCACGAAATAAGAGTGAAATTTCTACTTGAATGGAGTGCAAACAACACATTGATTTAATGCATTACTTGAAGTGGTCTAAATAAAATTATGGCATAGAAATAGACCCAAAACCCACTTAACCTCCAAATAGAAGCATACAAAACACATTGATTCAATCGCACGTAAGGAGATCAGATTCTACATAGAATAATGAAATAAACATTAAGCATACGTGATTAAGATTGTTGCCGTCTGATCTGATGGAGTGCATTGTTGGCATCAAGGTCTGCCTCATCCAAGAAATTGATCAGAAGATAAGCTTGATGTTCAATGATAAGAAAAGGGAAAGTGGGAAACTTTTATTTTTCTTTTTTTTTGCCGTATGAAACTCTACTTCAAAAGTCTATACGAGGAGTTTGATAAAAGTCTATACATGACAACCCATATCTTAGCTTCTACTTATCTTTCTCGTGACAATGAGTTTTAGCTGGCTTTGTGGGTGTTATTATTATTATTATTATTATTATTATTATTATTATTATTATTATTATTATTATCACAATGAGTTCGCGCGTTTTATTAATAAGGGCTTGAAGATTTTTTTTTTAAAAGATATATATTATAATGCTATTAGTATTTAAAGATAAAATTACTAAATACAGTTAATATATACTGACGGTAAGTTTCTCATACTCTTAAACTGGCGTGGTAAGTAGGTTTCAACTATTTGATTGTATAATTATGTCATCCATTTAATATCAAGTCAAGAAGAATGGAAAAAACACAAAATATGTTAATATTTACTCCCTTATTACAAAGAAATCAATAAATAAATTGATATATACAGTCAAATAGATGAAGTTCACCTGCCACGCTAGTTTAATAGCATAAGGAGATTTGTCACGTTAGCATATATTGACGTCATTTAACAATTTTATTCTTAAGTATTAATAGCATAATAACACAGATTAAAAAAAAAAAAAACTTAAACGCTATTAATAAAAGGTGCAAACCACATGGCATTAAAGTGTAATTATATTGGTGATTAACTTACTGCTTGTGGTCCTGGATATAACTTAGCTTCAACCTGTGATCTGATACCTATAGATAAAGATATACATTAACTCAATGTGGGAGCATATGCATCACATTTTGAAGATGGAAAGCTACCAAATATTGAGGTTCAGGGAATAGATGATCCATCGCCATGAGCTGTATCTGTTTGTATTTTTTCATATTGAAAAACGGATGGAAGATTGTACAACTTGTGCAAAAGGAAGGGAGGAAAAAAACTCTGTAAGGTGATTTACATCTGAAAGGTGATTTCCTTTACAGGCAAGTGGAGATCAAGTTTTTGTGACTTAAGACTTCTCTGTATGGAGATGTCAGGATAATCCATTTTCAGAGTCTTGATTCATTGTTATAACAAGTCATTCAAAATACTGGTGGGTCTCAATGAGGGTTCAAGTCAAACTTTAATGGCCATGATCACACTAGTTTCCCTTGACCAGATTTTGAGAAAAGGTGGCGTATATTTTAACTAATTATTTTATACTCTTATCTTTTTTATCAGATAAGGTTTGAATGTTTATATTTAGAACTCGCCAACTCCCAAACATTATTGTCAGATTGGGCCTAATTTCAGGTTCGATTCAAATCTATAAGGCATATGGGCTTGGGGCTTGAAGTTTGATCTAAAAATACAAAAAAAAAAAAAGAATAAATGCGGTGAGCGTGGGTCGAACACGCGACCTTCAGATCTTCAGTCAGACGCTCTCCCAACTGAGCTATCCCCACGCCGTTCTACGTCACAGTTAAAGAATATACTTGAATATTCATTATTGCTGAAGATGGAATCAGCTTAAGAATCATCATCATTGAATTCCAAAGTGTCTGATATTACAATGGCATAGGGCTTCTTTGAGCTTTTAAATATTTTTCAAATAATCACATTATTCTCTAAAATAAAAGTTAATTAAATTTTACAGATGAATATTATATTAATCAATTAAAAAATTTCATAACATTTTATTTATATTATGAAATTTATTATGTTTGGATAATATTATGCAATATGGTTAAAATAAAAAATTATTTTAACCATCATAATTATCACATTACACATATTTAATAGGTTTATAAATTATAAATATTGTTATATATATTTTAGCTTAATTATTTTTATTAATTTAAGATATGATGCACATAATACATTTTAATAAAAAATTTATTTTTAATTATTATATTTTTGAAATAATATACGTATATATATGTTACATTTTAAATTTAAATTTAATATATATAATCATTTAAATATAAAATTTAAAAATTGAAAGATTACATTATTTGATTTTAAAAATATAGAAATTAAATTATTGATTTTGTTGAAATATTTACAATTTAATTATTCCAATTAAAACTTAAAATAACAGTAAATTAATGAGAGACTATTTTATTAATAGAATAAAAATAAAAATTAATTTATTTAATTTCAAAATTACAGAAATTAATTAAAGTATTGATTACGCCAAACCTCAAAAGTTATATTGTAATTTAGCCTAAAAAATAAAAATAAGAAAGACAACTTTTATTTATTAGGTCACATCTCACAATCAAAATACCTAATTAAAGCTAACTACAATTTGTTAAATCTAAATCAATATAATAAATTAAAAATTCATATTTTGATGATCTTTCTTTAATAATTTTTGAACTATTAAAAGAATTTTAATGGGATTATTGATTTTTTTTTTTTTTTGGAATAAAGAGGGAAACAACAAAGCTTAATGGACTATTCTCCTAAGAGTAACCACTCCAGCCAAATCACCCTGGATCAAAGGAAACAGACCCCAAAGGGAGAAGATAAGCAAGTGACCTCCAAAGGAATGGAGTGAGCCTTGTGAGCTAACCAGTCCGCGCAGGAGTTTACCTCCCTGTTTTGTGAAAAAGATGGACGACCCAAACCTCGGCAAGCAGAGACCTAATAGAACTGATGAGGACACTATGATAAGAAGCATTATCAGAGCAACCAAGGATAGCTTGAACTGTGGAGAGATTATCAACTTCCAAAGTAAGAGTCCTTATATTCAAGTTTCTCGCAAGTTGAATGCTGCGAAATATGTCCCGAAGTTCAGCTGATGCTGCCATGAGTTTTAGTAGACTAGTCCGCGTGTCATGTAAGCCTGTAAAATCAAGAAAAATGTAAGGTCGATGGTCCTTTAGGTCAACCACTCCGATACTCAAGTTAAAGCTTTCATTGAGAGAATAGATTAAAACAGTAAGATAATAGCAATTTGGGTGAGAGAGAAAGTCATTGTACCTTATTAATGAATATTATTCATATTTATAGACTTGATTGAAAATAGAAGTTATTTTCATTTCAGAAATTATATTGATATTATGAGATTTTCTCTTGATAATCCAACATGATTTTTCATTGATACTATTATTGTTCAGTATAGCTTTTGCTTAGTTTGTTGAACGAGCAATAATACTTTTGTTTTTGGCTTGTGGATGTCTAGTCTAGTTCAAAACCAAATTATCCTTTTGCTCAGCTCGCTTTTGCTTGGTTTGAGCAGTTTCTCGCTCGGTTTGACTTTCTTATCGAGCGTTGACACTTTTATTGTCATTTTAAATTTTTTGTCTTTAAATACTGACTATTTGACTTGATTTTACTTGGATAGTATCAGTTCACCTGTGAAGGCATTACATGGACCAATCTTACATAGGAAATTCGGAATCCACTGCCCATCAGAGTTGCCAATAATACAACCAGCAGCACCCTGGTTCCTAATATCACTGCCATCGGTGTTTGCATGATATGAATAAATTTCTCAAACTGAAGTTCTAGCTGATAATTACCTATCACGTACAGGAGCATTGAATTAACTAGGCTCTGTTTGGAGTTGAAGTTGAGAAAATTAAAAAATATTAACATGTATACATTTTCTGAAAAGGTATTATTTTAATTAATAAAAAATATTTAATTGCTTTTAGCAGTGAACTAGAAAAAAAAAAAAGTTAATACATGAAAAATATTTATATAAAAAATGTAACACCCCAAAATTTTAAATTTTATTATTTTATGAGTATTATTGATATTTTAATTTTATTTAAATTTTAAGAAATTATTTGAGATTTTTCGGATTTTAAAAATCGGGTTCGATTTTCCAAAAATATAAACTTTGATGATTTTTAAAAATTTATTTAAAGACCACGTGGAAAAATTAAAAATATATTTGGAGTCTACGGATTTTTCTGAGTTTTTTGAAATTTTTTCGGAATTTTTGGACCTCGTTTTCGGTCCCGAGGCAGAGTAAAAATTTAAAATTTTGTATTCCGAATCGAACCGCCGAATCGAACCAGACCGGATCGGACCGGTCGAATCGGACTGGTCTTCTTCTTTTTCTTCCTCCTCCCCGCGCGCGTCCGACCCCTCTCCCATTTTCTCTCTTTTTCTCTCTCCTCCCTCCTCCCCTTGCCGCGACGCCTCCTCCCTTGCCACCTTAGCTCGCCGCGCCACCCCACCGTCCCGGCCCCACCGCCGCCTCGAACGCCGAAACGGGGCGGAACGACAGCGCGCGACCGTTCGTCTTCCTGGCCAAAATCCGGCCGATCCGGCCACCAATCGGACCGGGTCTTGTATCAAAACTTATCTACTCGTCGAGAGCTTTCCATAGACACCAAGAACACCGAAATCCATCGAGCGGTTTGTCCAATTTTTGCCCGGGAAGTTTTAGCACATTTTGACTTTCGGGCTAGATTTCTCACAAACCGTTAATCCCAAGATAAAACCGAGAGTATCAGAGCGCTCCACTCATCGAGAGCTTCGCAGCGACATAAATTTTGAATTTTTCTGACACTATTTTTCAGTGGGCCCCACGAAATTTCGCAGTGTCTTTCCGAGCATTAAATGAGCTTAGAAAATTCTGAAAAATTTATGTACTAACCCCCGTGCTGTGGGCTTCGTGTCGGTATCCTCAATTCGCGGAAATTCGACAGTTGACCGGGTCTGTGAATTTTCGGCACGACAGACCCGTTACCAGAAAAGTCTCCGAATTGGACCGAGGTTTTGGCTACCCCCCCATTGTCAGATGTCCCGAGTGCGTCCTCGGAGTCGGAATCGGCAAAGGTAAACCCGAACCTTGCTTTTTCGTAATTTTCTAGTGCTTAAATAGGATTAAAAATCCGTAAAATATTCGTGGTAGCTCAGAAAATTATGATTCTTTTTGCAATAGCCTAGTAATATTACTAAGGACCGCGGGGCAAAGTTTTAGAATTTTTAGAGCTTGTTTGGGTAGTTTTTGAAAAAATGATCAATTATAAGGACTAAATTGAAATTTTACATATTGTGGTGGATGATTGATTTGATGGGCCCAGGAGGGGCTGTGTGATGAGATTGAATTATGGATATATGGGTTGTGAATATAGAAGTGTGTTTTGAGCCCTTTTGCAGGTTGGGTAGGTCCAAGCTATAGGGGAGACTCTGCTAGATTTTCGGTACGACTTATTAGGACATATTTGGTCTTTTCTTGATTTGTATTGAGTCATTTGTATTAAATAATTATAATGTAATTGTCAGGTGAGCCGGGACAGCCTTCTTCCTCCGCCCAGCCGCCACAGTGACCGTTGTCAAGTCTGTGAGTAAAATATTAATTTTAATTGTAATTTCACTATTATTATATGTTCAAGCATGCCCATGCATCACTTATATGCATATATTTATGTAGTTAAACTCTAGGCACGATTTATGTTGCATTCATAACTGTTAAAGTGCTATGGATGTCTTTGTGGTAATTTGGAGCAGTGTGCGTGCGTTGGCGTGCGTGTGATGTGGTGTGGACTATGGATAGGACGGGTAGACACGGCTTGAGATCTTCGCTGGGACCCGGTCCTTCGGGGTAGACACGGCTTGAGTTCTTCGCTGGGACCCCGATTTGGTTATTAAGCGAAAGTCCGGCTTAAGTTCTTCGCTGGCACCAGGTTAGATTAAGAGAGCTGTATAGGGGATCAGCTCCCATATATTATGATTGATATTAATGGGTGTGTGAGTGCTCCAAATTACCTTTTTGATGTTATGATGCGAAATTATTGCTGGTGTTGCATTTCACTCTACAGGGTGCATTAGTTTTAGATAGTTATAGAGATTATGGTTAAAATTGATATTTTACTCTCTGAGTCGAACGCTCACTCCTGTTCAATATTTTTTTAGGCTACAGTAGGATTTTATTGTGGTTAACCTGCTTTTCTCCTTCGCAGGTTGTTTATCAATATTTGTGTAATTTTATTTACTCGTAGAATTTCCGCATGTGTTATAAGTATTTATTTGATTTTGGTTTGTAATATTATTATCATGTTGGACCTGTAAACATATAATGATATGCATGTTTGATGGACTGGATGAGGGAGCTGAGCTCCCATATGTTTTTATGATGATATGAGTATGTGGAGGGTGAGCTAAGCTCCCCAATTGAGTATTTACTGTGTTTACAGGTCGGGTGAATCAAAAACTCCCCGTTGGTAGGTCCATTTTATGGCCGGACTCTGTCCGGTTGATTTCTTGAAATTGGGCCCAAATGGGCCTTAGAGTTGGGTTAGTGAACAGTTAGGCTTACTACGGGTCTCGGGGGCTTTAGGCTGGCCCAGGTCCTAGTGCCGGTCTGGCCCATAGGTTGGGTCGTGACAAAAAATAAAAAATTTTAAATTCATTTTCAAGTATTAAGACTTTAACATCTAAAAATTTAGTAGGATAAAATTAAGTTAATTTAATCAATATTTTCATGTAAAAAGAAGACCTACGTACTAAACTCAAGCAAGTCATATAAATAAACAATTTATTTTTATATTTATCAAAAGAAGATTCAATAATTAAATTTATGAGAGGTCAATTTAAACTTTTATATGTATATATATAGAATATTTTAATAAAAAAATGAGTAAATAAATGAGAGAAAATTATATTATTGAAAATGGAAAATATAAGGTACAAATTAAAAGGTAGATGAAAAAAAAAAAGAAAATGATAAAGAAGAAAAGAAAATTAGGGAAAAGATAAAGAAATGAGAGACAATGAGAAGAAAATGATAAAAAAGAGAAGAAATGATGAAAAAAAATTAAAAGAAAATGAGAGAAAATGAGAAAAAAGAAAAGAAATGATGAAAGAAGAGAAAAGAAATTGTGAGAAAAGGAAAGAAAATGAGAGAAAATATAAGAAAATGATGAGAGAAGAGAAAAGAAAATGAGAGAAAAAAAAATAAGAAAATGAGAGAAAGAAGGAGAAAAATTGAAATAAAAAAAGAAAAGAGAAAATAATTGAATAAATGAAATGAGAAAATGAATTGCAGTGTTTGGAGATATATATGTGCAATTTAGTAACTAATTACAAATTCATTGCTAATTTTTTTTAAAAAAAGCGAGTTTTTTTTTTCTCTCAATAATTATGATTTCAAAATTTGTTAATAATTTAAACACTCAAATTTTTTTATATTTTGTAAATTACCAATGAATCATAAATCTGTTAGTAAATTATCAATAAATTTGAAATGTGTTTGTATTTTAATCACTCAACTTTTGTTTTAACTCTCAAAATTACTAACGAATTTTTAAATCCTTTGATAAATTACCAATAAATTTGGAAATTCATTGACAAATTATCAATCCATTACTGATCAATTACAAATTAGTTATTAATTTAAAAATTTTATTATTTTATTTCATAAATTAAAAAAAAAATTCGTTAGTAAATTACTAAAATAGAAAAATGGAATTACGTTTTATTGTTAATTTGTTATACAATTCATGTTGTATGGAAGATTGTAATTAAATTTGGTTTTCATGTCAACCAGAAGATTTGGTTTATTAATATTAGAAAAATAAATTAGAGATTATAAAATGAAAAATCTTACTAGAGCTTTGAAATTCTTTCGATATCTAAGGTTGCAATTGCAAAATCTGATATATCATAAATTTAACGAATATTCGTCTAATTATATAATATGTCTTAAATTTATAATAAATTAAATTTGATAAAAATTTTCTATTTTAAATTGCAATATGTCTCAGTCTACATTAATTATTGAGACCTAACCCTAAAAGGTTAAAATCCACATCAACATAAATGAGATTTTAATTGACAGGAAATGAAACTAACTTAATACCAACCCACATGGCCTCTAATGAAACAATAGTATAGCTTTAGATTCAAGGCTACATAAATTAATGACATTGTAACCATATGAGACACGACAAACATAATTGTAAATTTGTGATGAATAATGAATGTCACGTGCAAGAAAAAATAATGAAAAGAAAAATCCTTTTAAATAAAACAAGAAATTCATAATCTTTTGATGTATACACTGATATTTATCAGCAGCTGAAATATTATCTTCCCTATAAATAAACCATCAGCAACCTTCAATCCTCCAAACTCCATTACTGCATATTGCTTTTATATATGAAAGCTGAGGGCATATATATAAACTTTGTAATATTATTGTGTTTGTAAAAATGGCAATAACTATGGAAGGTGTGGGTTCATTCATGGTGATGGACAAACATCGTTCTTTCCCCTCCTTTATTCAACAAAACAAAGTTTCTGCTTTCACCGCCTTTTTATTTCCGTCCTTGGGTAATAATAAGAGAAATCATCAGAAAATGATGAAAAAGCCGAGAACTACTACTGTGGCTGCTCTTATTTTTTATAATCCCATTGTGGAAGCAGTAGCAGAAAAGCCTGTGAAGCTCAAGATCACAGCAGAGGTGACTCTGAGGAATTGCGAGATGGAATACTGGGAGAAAATGCTTCATTTCTTAGATAACACTTACCCTAGCCAGGGAGGTGTTGTCTTCCAGGTCGTTAGCACCCACATTGATCCAAGTATTAAACGTTTATTTTCATCTTGCTTCAAAGAACTCTTCTTCTTCTTCTTCTTTTTTTTTTTTTTTTCGCTAGTTACAATTGCCCTTTCATTTCCATTCATTTGATGATTTTGTTTGTCTTATTAAGCGATAATGCAGGCAAACCTAAGCAGCGAAGCTACATTAGAATGGTCCATAAGCAATAAAACTGAGGCCAAACAAGTCACTTACAAAGTAGAATTTCAGGTAGATTCAAATTTTGGGATTCCAGGAGCTATCACAGTGATTAATAAATATCACAAGGAGTTCTATCTTGAAAGCGTCAACATTGAAGGAGTTGTCCACTTTGCTTGCAATTCTTGGGTTCAACCAGACAAGATTCATCCTGAGAAAAGGATCTTTTTCTTTAACAAGGTAAAATTCTTAATTAATTCTTTCCCTCAAACTAGGCTAAATTAATTAATCATACAAAGTTCTTCAAAAATTTACTTACAATTTTCTTTTAAATTCTTGGATTTGGCAGGCATATTTACCCTGTCAAACACCATTAGGGCTAAAAGAGTTTAGAGAAAGTGAACTTGAGCAGTTAAGAGGTTATGGAAAGGGAGTCAGAAAATTATCAGATAGAATATATGATTATGATGTATACAATGATTTAGGAAATCCTGACAGAGGAATGGAATATTCAAGACCAACTTTAGGAGGTGAGAATTGCCCATATCCAAGACGGTGTCGTACTGGACGTCACCCAAACAACACAGGCTAGTCTTGATAGATAATTTTATTATCATTTGAGTAGTGAATAAAGGTTGAGTTAATTAATAATAAACTGATAAAAAATTGCATTAACGAATGTTGCAGATGTGAGCACAGAATCCCCAGTGAATGAACAAACGCCAATGTATGTGCCACGAGACGAAGCGCTTGACGATTCTAAAACTAAAGCTGTGGCTGCAGGAAAGTTGAAAGGATTGCTCAAAAATTTAATTCCTACACTAAGAAATGCCTCCATGAACAGTGATTCTATCAAGGATTTTTCTGAAATTAATTCTCTGTATAAAAGGAGGACTCCCTTGGGAGTACAGTTACCAATTGAGAATTGGAGCAGGCTTCCACTGCCATCTATGCTCACCAAGATCCCGCAGTCCATAAAAGAAATATACAAATTTGACCCTCCAAATGGCATATCTCGTAAGTAACTAATTAATTTAAGCTTTTTGTAAGCAGATGAACTAGGAAGATTTGATGATCGAATATGCTAATTTTTTCTTAAATGTATTAATAAAATTCATTTGCTGTAAAAAAAAAAAAAAAAAAAAAACTAATTTAAGATTTTCTTTTTTAATAAATGAGACTATGTGAGCATTCAATCAGAATCCAAAATCTTCTCTTTGAAGAATTTTCTTCATAATTTGTTGGAAAAATTAATTCCACGGGACTAACTACATATGATTCTTTTATACTTGTTTTCAGTTTCAGGGGGAGCGTCTTGCTGCTTGCGAGATGATGAGTTTGGTCGTTTAACACTTAGAGGTTTAAACCCTTTAAGCATCGAAAGGCTTAAGGTTAGCTCATTGAATTCTTCAAATGAAGGAAAGCTTAATAAAAAAATAAATAAAAGCATAAGTTTTCATTTTTCGCCATGTTACTTCACATTTCCATACAATAACACATAAAATGCCAGCAATAATGAGCTTCTCTGTCTAGATTTTTCCTCCTGTAAGCAAACTGAATCCCTCCATCTATGGTCCACAAGAATCTTCGCTCAAAGAAGAGCATATCTCAGGCTATCTTAATGGAATGACCGTACAGCAGGTATGATGTTGCTTGATGGACTTGTTACTTGAGAGAGTTACCTTTTATTCACTACTACATAATGCAACTGTAATCATAAGTTAATGGCAGTGATTTGAGAACCATTGCATTTTCCTCCGTTGTTATAACATAAAGTAGTTGTTTGATAACCGTTGCAAAATAGCCGTTGCCTTAAATATAGTCTGCAATAGTGATTTTTGCTTGCTGTCAGTGCCATTCTGTGTTGTTTTGCTTAATCTCATGTTTTTCTTGTACAAGCACACCATTTTCCCAAACTTTACATTGTTAAATTCCATACTTATCAGGCATTAGAAGAAAAAGTTGTTCATTCTGGACTACCATGATATCTACCTTCCATTTCTGAATCGCATAAATGCTCTTGGTGAAAGGAAAGCTCATGCAACCCGTACAATATTTTTCTTGACTCCATTAGGAACATTGAAACCCATTGCCATTGAACTCAGCCTTCCACCTATGGATATGAATTCACCATCTAGGCAGGTTGTTACCCCTCCTGTGGATGATACCACTTATTGGCTCTGGCAACTAGCCAAAGCCCATGTTTGCTCCAATGATGCTGGTGCCCATCAACTAATTCATCACTGGTATGCAAAACCCAATTCCTTTAAACAGAAATGTTGTAATTATCAATTAATTTATGATAATTAAACTGCAGGTTGCGAGTTCATGCATGCATGGAACCATTTATAATAGCTGCACACCGGCAATTAAGTGTGATGCACCCTGTTTACAAGCTTCTTAAGCCTCACATGCGAGATACATTGGCTATAAATGCACAGGCTCGTGCAATTCTGGTCAATGCAAAAGGAATCATCGAGTCCTACTTCACTCCAGAAAAATACTGCATGGAGATTACTCAATCTGCCTATAGAGATTGGTGGAGATTCGACTTGGAGGGCCTTCCTGCTGACCTTATTAGAAGGTAAAATTTTCAATATTCTATATAAGCTGGGCTATAAAAGCTACAAAACTGAAGAATCTTGGCCTTTTATGACTTGCTGAAAGTTAAAGCTGCTTCTGTTGCATTTCCTTTTAGAGGACTGGCAGAGCCTGACCCAACCCAGAAACATGGGTTGAGATTACTTATCGAAGATTATCCATATGCCAACGATGGACTTCTTATATGGTCGGCCCTTGAGACATTGGTTAGAACCTATGTGAACTATTATTATCCAGAGGCAAGTTTAGTCCAATATGATACTGAGCTTCAAGCCTGCTATAATGAGTTCATCAACGTGGGTCATGCTGATGTTTCTCATGCCGATTGGTGGCCCAAACTCTCAACTCCAGAGGACCTCACCTCCTTCCTTACTACCATTCTATGGATTGTAACAGCACAGCACGCAGCATTAAATTTTGGGCAATATCATTATGGTGGGTACATCCCAGTTAGGCCACCCTATATGCGAAGGCTGGTGCCTAATCAAGGAAATGCAAATTTTCTTGCAGACCCACAAGGTTATTTCTTATCTTCATTGCCAAGTCTTCCTGAAACGACATATTTCATGTCTGTGCTTGATATACTTTCCATGCATGCAACGGATGAGCAATATATTGGTGGTAGGAAAGACCTTTCAACATGGGGAGGTGACACTGAGATCATTGAAGCATTCTACAAATTCTCAATGGAGATAAAGAAGATTGAAAAAGAGATTGAAAGGAGAAACGCTGATCCGAAACTTAGCAACCGTTGTGGGCCTGGAATTGCACCTTATGAATTGCTCCTGCCAAGCTCAGGTCCTGGCGTTACGGGCAGAGGGGTACCCAACAGTATATCAATATGAACAATAGAACTTATCTAGAGGAGAAATTATAAGATATATCAGTGATTCCAGTAGGATATATACATATGTGGTGATAAGTCAATTAAAAAAAAAAAACATATATATGTATAAGTACAACTCAGAAATAGCTTCATTGGTTTTCTATAAAGTGCTGGAGACATCTTGAGTTCGAATATCTAATTTACTTAACACATTAATCATTATTCAGTCTCCATTAAATAAAAAAAAGAAAAAACATATATATATATAGATAGAATTTATAAAATTATAACTATGAAATAGTACCTTTTAAAAAATTAATAACTATAATTATTTATATATCAATTTTTTATTGGCTAGTCATTCATGTAGAATGTGTGGATAAAATAACCACTTCCTCGTATAGTTTCTCTATATAAAGTCCTAATTAACCCTCAGCCTAAAGAAATCATACTGTAAACCGACTATTTCAACTAGGAATTTAGTTGGAATGACAACTCATTAAAATATTAATATATACATATTAAGTTTGAAAAAAATTAAAAAAAAATAGTGATAACGTGTTTCTTAAATACTAAGTGAGCGTGAAAAATTCTCACATCATTATTCAATCCATTGTTGCAATTATATAAATGCGAAAGAAGAGAGTGCAATGTGTAATCAGTGTAGATTGTCGTGTACACTGAGTGAATACTCCTTCACTTATTAAAATGTAGATCCTCCATAATATAAAGAGAATAAATTTCATATAAATATAAGTAAAAGTGTATATACACTATATAGATCATATAATTCTCTTAATCAAGGTGTGAGATTAAAAAATTATCGTAAAAAATTTGAATAACGTATGTTGAAATTTTAAAAACAAATTTTAAATCAGGTATATATATATAACCATCATGTAAAGGTCATTGCTATAATCAGCCTTAGAGAGAACTATATATATATATATATATATATATATATATATATATATATATATATATGCACAGCAAATCCCATACCGTTGTGTGAAGGGCATTGCTATAATCAGCCTTTGAGAGAACTATGGTACAATTGAGTTAACTTTTTATTTGTATTTTACACTATAACAATAAAAGCAAATATGTGTCACGTATCACTTTATGTTTAACATTATTATATATATATATATATATATAGATAATGGTTTAAATATAGGTTGTTATAATCTAAATGAAAATTCTTAAAAAAGAAAATTATCATTTAATATTTGAACTTAATTTTTTTATATAAAAAAATAACTTAATTTTTTAAAAGAAATTTAAATTATAAACAACTATATTTTATAAAATGATCATAAATAAAATTAATACATTTAGAACATTAAGAAACACTTTAATTAATATAAATGATTAATTATCAATTAGGGTTGGACTTTTCTATGGGCACTAGGGAATTATTTATTCCATATGCACCATTTCAATGTGGGGAGTGCTCTCTTAAGATGGCCCGATGAGAGTATTTAGTCTCGATGCACGAAAACTACCATTAGTATTCCCATAAAAATTGTGATTTCAAGGCCTGGTGTTCCCAATTCATGGAGCCAAGTTGTGGAGAGACATCCCAATTCAAGGAGCGCAGTTGTGAAGAGACGTAAAATGAAAGAGGGCTATTTTTGTAAAAAAAAAAATTTAAGGGTATTTGATCTAATAGTTTAATGCAACTAGTCAATAGGAATCTAAACGGTTGAATCAATCTCATTGGTTAACTCTTTAAAAACGTGGCCAATGATTAATTGAATACACAGCTACTTTTTTATTAGCTCCAAAAATAAAGTTATTCATAAACTGCTATATTATTTTTGGAAAATATATGGTGTAAAAAAAATGCTTATAAAAATTGTACAAATAAAATGAAATGTCAACTCTATCCTTAAGTCATTAAGACTCTAAATTAATTTAATTTCTACTAAAATTATTTTTCTTTAAAATTCAACCAATCATAATTCTCATTTTCTTTTACCAATTAGCTCTTATCAATCTCTTAGCCAATCATATCCCATTAATTTTTTAACCAATCAATAACTTCTATTAATCTCTTAACCAATCATGGCCTATCAAAAATTTAATTAATTATGTCTAACTACACAAAAAATTCAACCAATCACAATTGATTTATATAGTGTGTTAGAATTGAACCGAATCAGACCAGTTGAATCGATTTAAATGAAAATTAGGCCAATAACTGATTCAGTTCAAGCTTTAATTCATTTATTTAATAAACTAGAGCTGACACATCTAAACCAGACGAGTAACCGTTGAATCTATTAGGTCATAAATCAAGTAGTTACGATCAATTAGATTAATTATTAACTATTAATAATTAGATAATAAATCAAGTAACTATGCTTAATTATAACATAATCAAATGAATAAATAAATCAAGTAACTATTAACAATTAGATCAATTAATCAATTACATGTTAAACAAGTAACTATAATCAATTGATCATAATCAAGTATTATTGAATATTTTATTAATTAATCAAGTATATCATAAATTAAGTACTATAATTAATTAGATCATAATCAAATACAATCGTATATTTTATCAATTAATCAAGTAGATTATAAATCAAACAATTATAACCAATTACATTATAATCAAGTATTATCAGTTATTTGATCAATTAATTAAGTATATCATAATCAATTACATCATAAATCAAGTAACCATTATTAATTACATTATAATCAAGCACTATTGAGTATTTATCAATTAATAAAGTATATCATATTCAATTACCTTATAAATCAAATAGCTATAATCAATTACATCATCATCATGTACTTAATATATTTATTAATTAATCAAGTAGATCATAATCAATTAGATCACAAATCAAGTAATTATGATTAATTAGATTATAAATCAAGTAATTATGATTAATTATGTCATAATCAATTAGATAAGTGTGAGCATTATTCGGTTCAAATCAAAATAACCAACTGAACCAAATTAATTCAGAAATTGATTAAGTTTTTTTAGAAATTCAGGTTCGGTTTAATTTTTATTTATGAATTTTTTGATATATTTGGTTCGGTTTTGAAAACAACATAATATTTTTCTTTTTTTTGCTCTTGTGAAAATTAGATTGCCTAATTAATTAGATTATAAATCAAATAACTATAATCAATCAGACCATAATCGAGTACTATCAATATTTTATCAATTAATCAATTAGATCATAAATCAATTTATTATAATTAATTACATTATAATTAAATATTATCGAGTATTTTATTAATTAATCAAGTAGATCATAAATCAAATAACTCTAATCAATTAGATTGATTAATCAAATAACTATTAACAATTCGATCATAATCAAGCATTAATGAATATTTTATCAATTAATTAAATAGATCATAATTAATTAGATCATAAATTTAGTAACTATGATCAATTACATTATAAGCAATTAATATGGATGAGCGTTATTTGATTTAGATTGAAATAAATGGCTGATCGAACCGAATTAATTTGAAAATTTGATTCTATTTTTGTTGAAATTGAGTTCGGTTCAATTTTTAGTTTTGAATTTTTTGTTTTATTTAGTTTGATTTTGAAGATAGCATAATATTTTTTTTCTTTTTTCCTCCCTCTTGTGAAAATCGGACCGCCTAATTAATTAGATTATAAATCAAGTAATTATACTAAATTATATCATAATCACCTAGATCAATTAACCAAGTAACTATTAATAATTAGATCAATTAATCAAGTAACTATTAATCTATTAGTTCATAAATCAAGTTATTATGATTAATTACACCATAATCAATTAAATTTTAAATCGATTAATTATAATCAATTAGATTATAATAAAGTACTATCAGGTGTTTATTAATTAATCAAGTAGATCATAATCAATTAGATCTAAATCAATTAATTATAATCAATTATATTATAATTAAGTATTATCAGATATTTTATCAATTAATCAAGTATATCACAAATAATTAAATCATAAATCAAGTAAATATGATCAACTACATTATAGTCAATTAAATTGATTAATCAAATAACTATTAACAATTAGATCAAGTACTAATAAGTATTTTATAAATTAATCAAATAGATCATATCCAATTAGTGCATATATCAGCCATGATCAATTACAACATGATCAATTAGATAGTGGTGAGCATTATTTGGTTCAGACTGAAATAATTGATTGATTAGACATAATTAATTTGAAAATTCAGTTTGGTTTTGTAGAAATTTAGTTTGATTTAGTTTTTATTTTTGAATTTTTTGGTTTATACAGTTCGATCTTAGAGATAACATAATATATTTTTTTTCCTTCCCTCTCGTGAAAATCGAACCACTTAATTAATTAGATCATAAATCAAGTAACTATGATAAAATAGATTATAATTAATTAGATCAATTAATCAAGTAATTATTAACAATTAAATGAATTAATCAAGTAACTATTAGTGAAATAAATCATAAATCAAGTAATTATGATTAAAGACATCATAATTAATCAATTAGATAAAAGTGAGCATTATTCAGTTTAGACTGAAACAATCAGCCAGATCGATTTAATGCATAAATTTAGTTTAATTTTTATAGAAATTTGATTCGATTCAATTTTTATTTTGAATTTTTCGGATTATTCGGTTTGATTTTAGAGATAACATAATATTTTCCTTTTTTCTTTCCTCTTCCGAAAATCGGATCGTCTCCCATTGTTATAGAACTTGAAGGATATATGAGATAGAAAATATAAATTTAGTTTGGGAAAAAATTGAAAATGGATACATGAAGAAAACACTTTAGATGGACATGAAGTCGTTTGCTTAAGAATAAGTTATGAAATTAGAGGTTAAGATATGCTATTATTGATTAGAGTAATGGTGAACTCTAATAGGTTAAAAGAATGATGGATTTTGATATGTTAAAAAAATAGTAGATTCTGATAGGTTAGATAAATTGTGGGATAGTCTCTTATTAGTTGAATAATTGGTGAAACATAATTGGTTAGAGAGTTGGTAGTATTTGATTGGATGACTAATAATAGAAGAGAGAGAAATTGTAAATTTTAAAATTCAAATTACAAAGGGCTAAATAGACATTGCACATCAAAAAAATATTACGAATTTACTGAATTACCCCAATTTATATATTTTTATACTCAGATTTTTGTATACCTAGTCAAGTCCATTATTTTTTTATTGATCGACAAAAATAACCTTAATATTAAAAGCATACTGATAAAAGGTTCTTTGATCGAGTTGAGGTTTTTTTAATTCCTCCAACAAAGTCCTTTAGTTAAGAGCTCATTCAGTCAGACAGCTTTCCTCAAATCTTGAGTTCAGATTTCAGCCCTTAGTTCGGAGTAGCAATTTGTGTATAATTTAGTAATCGGACTAGCAATTAGCGTGCATGCACTTTACGGTGCTAAGTGACATATAATAACTTAAATTAAAAAAATATATATATTATATATAAAAATTATATATATATTTTTTAATTTCTCAATTTTTTTTTTACAAAATTTTTATAACATTAAAAGATAAAATGATTTATTTAATATTATTATTAAAAATATTAATAAAATATTTTTTAAATATACTAATTATAGAGTATTAATTTAAAATTAAATTTATATATATTTTTTTATTTATTCTTAAGTTATTGAATTAAATTTTTTCAGATTATTTGTTATTTATTTATCCATTTTAACAATAAAATGATATACCCATACTAGTCATTTACATATCAACAATAATTGTTAGACATAATTTTATTAAACATTTAATATAAACAAGCTGCAATCAACTTACAAGTATTAGCTAACAACAACCATTATCATTTATCAGCTGTACTAATAAGTAAACTAAACAATTCCTAGTTTAAAGCTAATACAAACTGCTGTAATTTGATATCATATGTTTTATATAAGCTATCAATTAATTTTTTAGAGGTTTACCGATCATTATGATTTACCTATTGAATCCTATCAATTATTAATTGCATTCAATAGTTGAATTAAACACCCTCTAAAAAAATTGGGAATTAGGGTCAATTTGCTCCCTATACTTATTGGGGAGGTTCAATTTAGCCCATTTTTAACTTTTAGTCTAATTTAACCCTCAAATTTTGATTTATGCTCAAATTAGCCCAATTAATTTATATGTGCTATTTTTTAATATTTAATTATTTTTTAATATTAAAATATAATTTTTATATTGTATAATTATTTAAATAAAAAATAAAAATATTATTTTTATTATTCAATATTATTAATTAAACTGAAAATATAAAAAAATATCTTTATATTTTCATATAATTAATTAAAATTAAGAATTATTACTATAATTAATTTTAATTAATTAAATGAAAAAAATGATTTTTTTTGTTTCATGCTTTTAATGTAAAATTAAAAAATTATAATTAAATAAAACTAAAACTATAAAAATATTATTTTTTCCATATTATTAATTATAAATAATATAAAAAATAATATTTTTATATTTTTAATTTTATTTAATTATATTAATAATATGGAAAAATAATATTTTTATATTTTTATTTAAATAATTATACAATATAAAAATAATATTTTAATATTAAAAAATAATTAATATTAAAAATTAGCACATATTAATTAATTGGGCTAAAATTTGTGAGTTAAATTGGACCAAAAATTAAAAATGAGCTAAATTGAATCTCCCCTAATAAGTATAGAAGGCAAATTGACCCTTATTCCAAAAAAATTATTAATAACGTAATATTTACTTTGTGTTATGGAATTGGTTTAGCTATTAGATACCGTTAATAGCTGATAAATATTTCAACAGTTAAATTAAGATAATCTAAAAAAATTTATATTGATTATTTATATTCGAATATATATAACTAAATTAATAAATAATTAATTTTCATGACAGATTTACATGATTATGTAGATGTGCCCTCCATGACTCAAAGATACCAGTGAATGCCAAATAAGGGTCCAAAATTTTGAAGGGCGTGATTAGAAAATAATCAAAGTTTATTTTCTTAAACAGTGGATTTCATTACGTTAAAGACTTTAAATAAACAAAAAAATTATATATGATCAGGGAATAAAGGTCTCACGTTGATACAATTAGGAAAAATCATGTAGAAGAAAATGAAATCAAATTAGCTAGTGAACTTCTAAGAATATTCATTATTTAGTACTTAAAATGAATTCTCATCAAGCTCGATTTGGGAAAAACAAAATTAATAAAACAAATAAAAACATGATCTTGAAATAGACATTAGCGGGAAAAATTCACTGCTGACCGCAAAAGAAAAATATCCAAAAAAAAAAAAAGCTTATATTAGACTTAAATGATTATATTAATGAGGACTAATTTATTTGATTTTTCTTTACTTTTAGATATAAGAAATAAAGAGATATTGCATTTGGGTATTTTTATTTATATATTTTAAGATTATTTAATTTTAGTCTAAAAAATAAAAAAATATTATATCTCGTACAGTTCATCAATTGTTATTCAATGCATTATATCCCTATTAATTAAAAATATTTAAATGATTATAATAAAAAAATAAAGAGTACTTAAAATATAAGATATTATAAAATAAATAATTAATTAAATGTCATAATCAAAACTACATTTGGTTTAATAATTTCCAGTCCACACTATGGACAAGAAATTTTGAATTATTGGACGGTGGCCATTCCTAACCCTGTTGGCTAACCACAAATATTTAATGCAATTTTAATTTTTCCCTCAGCTTGTATTAAAAGAAAAATGGGTACTCATGGCAAATGTTTAATATGACAATTAATTGAATGACATCTTACACAATAATTCATTTTCTGTTCGAATCAATTTATAAATATTAAAATCAAATTTTTTAAAATTAATTTAATACATTTAAAATAATTGTTTTTATGATATCTTCATAAAATTAAATTATATTCAATAAAAAAAAGACTTATTTTTATTGGAGTAAATACAAATAATTATTCATGATAAGATGAAAATTTCAACCTCCATGATTCCTTTCAAATTATCAACAAAATAAGCTTCTAGACCGCCATCGAACAAGAAATGAGCATTGATCAATGACGTCGTATCGCGACGTGGCCTTTAGCATCGCCATCTAACGGCGGTTAAGGAGTCAAGAATGTTCGACCAAAACGGAGTTAAAAGATTGCTCACTATCTTAATTAGAAAGTTACAAGCTTTCTCATTACTCTTTTTACATATTAAATATTACAGAAATAGCAATGTACTATGTTCAATTTTTTTTAGTATATATATTTTTTTAATTAAAAAAAAAACTTTCTAGATATAACGTTAATTACTCACTAGTCTCAGGGACCCCGTTAAACGGTTTCATTACCTTCTAATTTAACCCCCCATAAGGAGATATACTATCGAGCCATTGTGGGTTTACAAAGATTCACAAGTACGGATTACCTGCAGTCAATTCATTCTGTCCATTTCAAACGGAAACAATATTTAGTCTCAACGTAAGTGCGGGGAGTCGAAAAGTCAGATGCCTCTAACTCTCAAGGTTTATCAATAAGTCACCACACTCGGTGGTGTACAATTTTTTTATATATTTTTTTTGTCAAATTTTTTTATATTGAAAGGAGAAATTGTCACATTAAATAAATAGAGATATAGAACTTCAGGCTCAAAGCTCGCTAGTCGCCTAAACTGCATTTTCAACCCCAGACCTAGAAGGAGACAAGTCATAAATGTCATGACCCGAATCCACAGGCTGGACTGGCATTAGGACTTAAGCCAGCATAAAGCTCCCGAGACCCGTAGTAAGCCTTACTAATCCTAAATCCATATCAGGGTACAAAACTGAGGCCTATTATCCAAATAAAAGAAAAGAAAATATTATATTATATTTTTGTTAGGGTCAACCCAACCCAACCTCCAAAATCCTACACATTTCTACAAGGTTATTGAGTGTAATAGATCAATCAAGGAATGTGCACTTACTTGGTCAATGGTCTAGGACCTTCTATATCTTATTATTTTTTTAACTAAACAAGAATGTGGTTACAATCATTCCTGAACCAGAAATTCTAGCAAACCTACTCCATTTAGTTTTGATTATATCTCTTTAGTTGCTAGTTAGCTAGGTATCATTTATAGGTAAGCATAAAGAACAGACAAGAGGATTAATTATAAAACATTATTATAGTAGGTACACATACAATCTTATAATTATAATAATAAAAATAAAAAAATATATAATATTTAAGTGGTTTAATCATACGTAAAGTTCATGTTCACAAGTCAGATACAAGATTAAAATTTCTACTATGCTGAAAAGATCAAAAGATATAAAAACTCAGAATCTTTAAACTCTAACTCCAATATGTTTTCTGAATTTTTTATAATTTCGTGCCTTTTGCTATCACTTACAAAATATTCTAAATGAAATATAACTTGAAATTTTCGAGTCAGATTACAAATTGAGTCCATAAAAATATGTTTAAAATTCAAACCATGTAAATAACAAATATTTTGAATTTAAGCAAACTTTTTCATTATATCAAGAAGTTTTAATTTTAATAATTAGATATTTTGACTTCTATAGTTTTCGATTATATCGTTGATAGTTATCTCAATTGATTATATTACTAAAGGCATGGTAATAAATCATCTATTGGTAGGAAAAAAATATATGCTTGCAAATTTTTAATATATAATAATAATTGAGTAAAAAATAAAATAATTTCATCAAATAATAAATTCTTACTATATATAATCATAAATATATAATTGTAATCAATGAATTTTCATTTTTTAAAAGTATTACATTTAATAAAAGAATTTTTTTTAATATAAGTAATCAAACAATAATTTAATAAGTAACAACTAAGTTCTTGTTGGATTTTACAATTGAGTTTCATAATTTTTATATATATATATTTTTATTTTTATGTGATTTGAATTTTAGATATATTTTCATAGACTGAATTATGATTCGATTTGAAAGTTTCATACTACGATATGATTTGAAAGTTTCATGCTATGATTCGATTAAAATAAAAAGCATGGACCAGTATAAATATTGTAATATTTTACCATTTATGATAAATTGTGAGATATTCGAGAAATGTACTAGGATTCGAGTTTGAGAGTTCTAAATAATTTATTTCACTATTTTTTACTGTAGTAAAATTTTTTTTCTCTCGTCTTGTTTGTGGACGTAGATCTTACAGTAAAATAATGTAAATCTTGTGTTATTTTTTTTTTATATTATATGGTTGTGTGATTTTGTATGTGTCTAAGATTTACCTGCTTACTATAACACTTTTTAATAATGTAGGCTCTGTAAGCTATAATGAGCTTGATTTTGATGATAACTTAATGAAATATACATTAACCCTTTGTGCATAAGTATTTGAAGTAATTTTATAGGTCATGAAATGCAAAGACACTGATGGAAGGACTATTCTATTGACATGGCTGATATAAAAGGAGTTTATCATCTTGTATAATACAATACGAATCAAAGTCTATGAAGAAATATGATAGAAATTAAGTTCTTAGGTCCATTGTACAATATTGGAGAATTTATGCCATTTGAGACCTAAAATCAATTTTGTTTTTAGATTTAAGAGTTTAGAAAGTGTTTTTATATCATTTCTAAGGTTTTTGAATGGTCAAAATAATTTTTACAACCTTTCTTCAAAAACTCAAAATTTCAATTTTTAAGTCAGGCAGTAGCGAAATTAGTTAACGTTGTGAAAATTAGTTAACTAGTTTTGATGTCTAAAATTCTCTGTCTTACAAAACTAGTTAACTGGTGAAAATTTTAGTTAACTATTTTTATGATCTGACCTGACTCAACTCTGCTGCACGACTTTCTAAGTAATAATGGCTAGTTTTTTGAAAATTAAAGAGTCGTTAGACACACTCTCCAGCAGACGTTTTTGGCAATGAAAAGCACCTATAAAAGGCATCATTTACTACAATTCTAACTAATGAAAGTGCTCTTATTCATAGTGAATTTATTGTGGTTTTTAAAGCTTTCATTCAATTACTCTTGAGCTTGAGTAGCAAATCTTCTCTCTCAATCTTCTAGCATTAAATTCTGTATCTGAGAGTTATTGAGAGTGATTTCTTCTACACCAAAACCTATTTAAGGTTGTGTAAGTGTGAGGACACACTTGTGTAAGGTTTTCAAGCACCTTGTGAAGCTTGTGGGAGGTTTTCAAGCACCTTGTGAAGCTTGTGGTCTTTTATGGGAAGCAAAGACATTGTAAAGGTTCTCAAGCATCTGGGAAGCTTGCTGATATTGTAAAGGCTTTGAATCTTGCCTGTTGAAAAGATCAAATAGTGGAATGACTCTCAAAGTGGGACTTTGGGAAGAGTTGATGTAGGCTAAGAGAGGCGAACCACTATAAACATTGTGTTTGATTCTCTTCTTCCCTTAACTCTTTAATTTTCAGCACTTTGATTTTCTGATTATATATTGAATGTGTTGAGAATTTATTTATTGAGCTAATATTGCAAACTCTGAATTTTATGTGAGAAAATACACTTGATATTAAGTAATTATTTTGTGTATGAACTAGTATTTGTGCATAACTTGATTGATTACTTAAATTACACCCTAGGAACAGAGTTTTACACATACATAGAAGTGCAAAGCCTCAATTTTTCATTAAGTCTAGAGCAGGGCTGAAAAATTATCTAAAGTGTCCAATTCACCCCCTCTTGGTCACTTTCTTTGGGACAACAAATTGGTATCAGAGCTTGTCTCTCTTGCTTGAGGTTTAAACACCTTAGAGAGATCCTATAATGGCTGGCACATCTAACACAGCTGGTATCCCTGCATCTTTAGCTGAAGGACACTCTATCACTAGACCACCTTTGTTTAATGGTTCTAATTATTCTTTTTGGAAAGTAAGGATGAGAAACTTTATTCAATCTGTTGATATTGAAGCATGGCAAAGAATTGTTAAAGGTCCTGAAATTCCATTAAAATTGCATGCTGATGGTTATAGAGGAAAAGTAGAAGATGAATATAATGAACTTGATTGGAAGAAAGTTTCTTTAAATGCTAAAGCTTTAAACATTCTTCATTGTGCACTTGATGCAACTGAGTATAATCGTATTTCAGGTTGTACATCTGCAAAAGAAGTGTGGGATAAACTTGAAGTCACATATGAAGGGACTAATCAAGTGAAGGAATCAAAAGCAAATAGGCTTGTTCGGGAATATGAACTATTTGAGATGAAACCTGGAGAAACAATTTGTAAATGAGTACAAGATTTCTTGATCCGTGAATGTTCTCAAAGCTCTTGAAAAAGAATTCACTGAAGAAGAGTTAGTCAAGAAAGTCTTGAGGTCACTACCTAAATCATGGGAAACAAAAGTTACAGTGATCTTTGACACCAAAGATTTCTCCAAGTTCACTTATGATGAGCTTATTGGTTCTCTTATTGCTCATGAAATGCTTTATGACAAGAGCAAGAGCAATGTAGATGATGAAAAGAAAAAGAGAGGAATTGCCTTAAAGTCAAGCCAAGATGATGAATTAAGGAAAACTATAGCTTTTAAGGCTGCCTCAAGTGACAGCTCCAATAGTTCAAGTGAGGAAGATGATCTTGCCATGATTACAAGAAGATTCAAGAAAGCATTCAAAAAGGGAGGTTCGAGATATAAGAAATTCCTAAAGAAGTATTCTCCCAAAGGTGAAACAAGCAAGGATCAAAGTGAGATTAAATGCTTTGAATGCAACAAACCTGGTCACATCAAGCTAAATTGTCATAAACTGAAAAGGAAGAATTCAAAGGACAAGAGCAAGAAAGCCTTGGTTGCTGGTTGGATGGATAGTGATGATTCCTCAAGTGATAACTCTAGTGATAAGGAGGTTGCACACATTTGTCTCATAGCTCTAGAAGAGGATAAACTAGAAAGTTCCCAACAAAGAGAAATCAACACTGAGGTAAATAATTCTGACTCTCTTAGTATTGAGGATTATGAAGAAGCATTTGCCAAATTATATGAAGAATACAAAGTTTATAAGAAAAAAAGTTCTGCTTTAAATAAAGAAATTGCTTCCTTAAGAGCTGAAAATGATTCTATGAGCATTATTGTACAAGAAAATAAGTTTTATAAAAATCAAATGCTCTTGTTTGATGAGCTGAATAAGGAGTTAGAAGATTCAAAAATTGCTTGTGAAAAACTCATTGAGAAAAACAGGATTTTAGAAACTATGGTGAAATCTTTGACAAATGATTTAGCTAAATTCACAAATGGCACACAAATTCTTGATACATTACTTGGTTCTCAAAGATTATCAAATCAAAAATCTGGTCTTGGTTATGATGGATTCATGCACTATGGAAAATACAAAAATTTCTTTGTAAAAGTTTCATCTCATTCATTATCAAATGTCATTTGTTTTTATTGTAACCAAAATGGTCATATGGTTAGTCATTGTCCCATAAGGAAAGGTTCCTCAAAAGTAAAAAGGATATGGGTTCCTAAAGGAACAATTCCTAATGTCTCTAACCCTTAAGGACCCAAACTTGCTTGGGTACCTAAGAAATAGTCAATAAATTTCAGGTATGTCTTAGAAGCAAGCAAGAGTGTGAACAATGGTATGTTGATAGTGCTTGTTCAAGACACATGACTGGAGACAAAGAAAAATTCTCAAACCTTACCTTGAAAAGTGGTGGACATGTGAGATTTGGTGACAAAGGCAAAGCTTACATCATTGAAAGTGGCTCTATTGGGAAAAATCCAAGCATAAAGGATGTCGCATTAGTTGAAGGTTTGAAATTCAATCTTCTTAGTGTAAGTCAACTATGTGATAAAGGTTACAAAGTTATTTTTAATTCTACACATTGTGAGATTAGAAGTTTGCATAATGATCATACATTATTCATTGCACCTAGAAGTGAAAATGTATATTTGCTTGATTTAAATATTATTGAAAATGGAAATGAAAGATGTCTTGTATCTCTTGAAGAAGATAGTTGGTTGTGGCATAGAAGAATTGGTCATGCTAGTATGCATGTGATTTCAAAACTTTTAAGATATGACCTTGTTAAAGGTTTGCCAAAAATTAACTTTGAAAAAGACCATGTTTGCAAGCCTTGTTCTCTTGGGAAACAAGCCAAAGTTTCTTTCAAATCAAAAAATGTTGTTTCAACATCTAGACCCCTTGAGTTATTACATCTTGATTTGTTTGGTCCTATTACACCTATTAGTCTTGGTGGTAAAGCGTATACTTTGGTCATAGTAGATGATTACACTAGGTATACATGGACATATTTTCTTGCACATAAGGATGAAACTTTTAGTGTATTTATATCTTTTTGTAAGAAAGTACAAAGTGAAAAAGGCTTATCCATTTCCTCCATTAGAAGTGATCATGGGAGAGAGTTTGAAAACCAATCTTTTGATGAATTTTATTCAAACAATGGCATTTTTTCATAACTTTTCAGCTCCTAGAACCCCACAACAAAATGGAGTTGTAGAAAGGAAAAATAGAACTTTACAAGAAATGGCAAGAACAATGCTTAGTGAACATAGTCTTCCAAAATATTTTTGGGCAGAAGCCATAAACCTTTGCTATATATCTTGAATAGAGCAATGATTAGGCCAATCTTAAAGAAAACCTCTTATGAATTATGGAAAGGGAAGAAGCCTAATATTTCTTACTTTCATGCATTTGGTTGTAAGTGTTATATTTTGAACAATAAGAAAGATAACCTCAAAAAGTTTGATGTAAAATCAGATGAAGGTATTTTACTAGGATATTCAATGCATAGCAAAGCTTATAGAGTCTTTAATAGGAGAACTTTGTTAGTTGAGGAAACCATTCATGTTATATTTGATGAAACTAACAACTTCTTGGAAAGAAAGATTGTCTGTGATGATGATGAACTAGGTAAAATTTTTGGAAGAAAAAAGGATGAGACTCAAAAGCAACAAAGTCAACCTATTGAGCCCCAAAGTACAATTGTGAATGATGTTGACAATAAAGATGCTAATGAGAAAGATCAAGAAGGTGATCAAGAAGTATTGCCCAATATTGAAGAACTCCAAATTGATGAACCACATCATGATGACCTACTTCAAGAATGGAGATATCACAAAGATCATCCCATGGAGGACATAATTGATAGCCCTTCACAAAAGATGATGACAAGAGCTCAACTTTGAAAATACTTTGGTAACGTTGCATTTGTTTCTCAACTTGAACCAAAGTCTTATAATGAAGCTCAAAGTGATGAGAGTTGGATTATTGCTATGCAAGAAGAACTCAATCAATTTGAGAGAAATAAAGTATGGAAACTTGTTCCTAGACCTAGAAATCATTCTATCATTGGCACCAAGTGGGTTTTTAGGAACAAAATGGATGATAAAAGACATGTCATTAGAAATAAGGCTAGATTAGTAGCTCAATGATATAATCAAGAGGAAGGTATTGATTTTGATGAGACTTTTTCTCCAATTGCTAGAATTGAAGCCATTAGAATGTTATGTGCATTTACATGTTATAAAAATTTTATGCTCTATCAAATGGATGTTAAGAGTGCGTTCTTGAGTGGTTATATTGATGAAGAAGTTTATGTTGAACAACCACCAGGTTTTGAAAACTATGAATTTCCTAATCATGTTTATAAACTCACTAAGGCTTTATATGGATTGAAGCAAGCCCCTAGAGCTTGGTATGAGAGGCTTAGTAAGTTTCTTTTAGATAATGGTTTTCAAAGAGGAAAAGTAGACAACACACTCTTCACAAAAACACATAAACATGATATACTTATCATTCAAATTTATGTTGATGACATTATTTTTGGTGCTACTAATGCTTCTCTATGCAAAAGCTTCTTTAAGATGATGCAAAATGAATTTGAGATGAGCATGATGGGTGAACTTACCTTTTTCCTTGGACTACAAATTAAGCAACTCAATGGTGGCATCTTCATTAATCAATCCAAGTACATCAAAGATATGCTAAAAAAATTCAAGATAGATGATTTGAAGAGTATTGGAACTCCTATGAGCTCCACCATCACGTTGGAAAAGGATGAAAAAGGTAAAGATGTTGATCAAAAGCTATTTAGAGGCATGATTGGCTCACTTTTATATTTAACTGCATCTAGACCTGGCATTCATTTTAGTGTGTGTTAGTGTGCTCGGTTTCAATCATGTCCTAAGGAATCTCATCTAATTGCTGTTAAAAGAATTTTCAAATACCTCATTGGCACACACTCAATTGGTTTATGGTATCCTAAATGTGACACATTTGATCTAGTTGGATATAGTGATTCTGACTTTGCTGGAAGTAGATTGGATAGAAAGAGTACTTCGGGTACTTGCTAATTCCTAGGTCATGCCTTAGTGTCTTGGCATAGTAAGAAACAAACTTCTGTAGCTCTTTCTACTACTGAAGCAGAATACATTGCTACAGGAAGTTGTGTTGCTCAAATTCTATGGATAAAGCAACAATTAGAAGATTTTGGTATAAAGGTTGATAATGTTCCTATAAGGTGTGATAATACTAGTGCAATTAACCTAACTAAAAATCCAGTCCAACACTCTAGATCAAAGCACATAGAAATTAGACATCACTTTATTAGAGATCATGTTCAAAACGGTGACATTAAGTTAGAATTTGTTCCTACAGAACAACAACTTGCAGATATTTTTACAAAACCATTAAATGAGGAAAACTTTTGTAGAATTAGAAGATAACTTGGCATAAGTGAAGCTATTGAATGATATTTATTGCATTTAATATGAATTTGGTGCATAAATTGGTTAAATATGTTGTTAGTACTATATTCTGCGTACATGTGTTTTTAGTTAACTACTTTCTCACTGCAGTTGTCTAGTTTTGTACCTGTATAATATTTAGCCAACTGGGTTTCAAAATTAGTTAACTAATTTTTGCCTCTGTGTACATTTGACAAAACGCGCCTAATTTAAAATTACTTTCTTTCTAACGGGTATTTTCGCTTTCTTTGTAATCTATTTTGACAAATATACCCCTGACCATAGTTATGCTCTTTTTATGTCTTTAAAGGGTAAAATTGGGTTTTGGCAAAAAGGGATTCCCGGTTCTCCATGAAAATCTATACACAATTTCAAAATTCGAAATTTTTTTGTGTAACTGCTGCATATCACTTCAATCAATCTAAAACTCCCTCATTTCTTTGCTGCAAGTTGATTCTCCACTCTCTTAGAAACCCCAAATTACTCTCAAAACCAGAAATCCCCAATTTTCTTTCTCAAAATCCCTAAACGGTAAAATCCCGTTCTTCCTTAAGCCGCTACTTCTCACTGAAATTTTTCAAGGATCGATGGCAAGTGTAAAACAAGTGACTACCAAACTTCGAAAATTCATGGGTGATGCCATGAAAGCTACTACCAGTTCCGAAAAGGAGAGAGAAGAAGGAACTGAAGTTGAGAACAGTAATGGCGAAACAGAGACAGTGGCAGAACGAGCAAGAAAAAGAAAGGGAAAGGGCATTGCTGGGTCAGAGCCTTTTGCGAAAAAGAAGAAAATGGAAAAGGCCCCTGCTTCGAAACCTCTTGTGTAATAAAATATTTTCGAACCAAGGTACATTAAATGGGATTCATTTTCTGACTTGCCTTATGAATTTGAAGAATTATTTATTTTTCAAGGTTGGATGGAATTTTCTGAGTTGAATGAATATTATTATCCTTATTTGATTCAAGAATTTTATGGAAGTATGAAAGAAGTTGTTAACGGAGAAAGTTTTAGTGTGAGAGTTAAGAAGAAAAGTTAGATTGTTGATGTTGAATTCTTAGCCTCTGTTTTAAACCTACCAAATGATGGAAATAGGATTGGAACCTTCAAAGATTCTAGGAAGCTTGAAGGATATGATGAGAAGGCATTTCAATTATCAATTTTTTCCGGAGGGTACACCTGAAAATGAAATGACCAACATCAGTTTAGTGCCTCAAAATTTTAGGATTCTACAATTCTTCATTCGATATTTGCTCAATCTTAGAAGTGGTAGTCACTCATATGCAAATAGCCTTGATTTATGCATTATGTGGCACTTGGTTAACAAAATCAGATTTAATTTGCCATTTCTGATTTTTAAAGTGATTGCTAAGTCTAGTAAGCATAGAAGGTTGCAATATGCTATGCCTTTGACTCTTATATTTCAAGCTATGGGAGTTGATTTGAGCAAAGAAAAGAAGTTTAGCAATCCTATCCCCATTAAGGAGATATTTAAGGCTGATAATGGTAGGAAAATGAGTAAGAAAGAAGACAAAAAGCAAGAAGAAAAGACTGAGATTGAGATTGAATCTGAATCAGAATCAAATTCTGAAACAGAATCGGACATCCCACTAAGCGAGTTGAAAGAGACAAGTTCTAAGATAGATGAAGGGGAAAGCTCTAAGAAGAAAGATAAAATGAAGCTGAAAATGTCAGATTTTGTGAAAATCAGTAAAGCAAATCTGGACATGATGAAGGAAATAAAAGAAATGAGTGGACTGACCTTGAGTATTTTAGAAAAATCTCATGAATTGCAGAAGGGAATTATGGCTGAGCACAATGCAAAGATGGATATGTTGATTAATAGATTGGATAGACAAGAGTGGTTCATGAAGAAGATGGCTCAAATGCTGTTTGGTGAATCTTTTAGAAAGTTTGGAGATTTTGGAAGCTACACACAGGGTACTGCTGGTCCTAGCGATGCAAAGGCTGTTGAACCAAGTGGAGTAAAAATTTCTAAAGTGGAAGAAGAAGCAGAGGAGCATGTAGAAGCTGCTGTAAAGGTACAAGAAGAAAGTAAGCTAGCTGAGGTTGAAGAAGTAGAGAAAAATGATGAGAAGGAAAAATCTGCAGAAGAGGCATAAGAAGCAGAACAAGAACCTGCCAAAGAGATATCAAGAGAATCCTCCTCATCTCATACTACAAGCAACAACAGCAGTGACAATGGAAAAAGTGAAGGCAAAAATGGTTCAAGACAAGAAGAGGAGAAGGAAGAGCAGTCACAAGACCCATCCTCTGAACAACCAAACATTGTTCCTACTGCCTCTCAACCAGTACCTAAATCAATTTTACCCATGCAATACGGACCTAGAAGAACCAAAACACAAGCCAGAAAATCAGTTCTACCCATTCCTCCAAAAATCCAAGTACCCATACCTGAAAAAGAACCCCCAAAGAAGAAGCAACAAGCCAAACTTGTTGATCCCACTCACCTTAGGAGAAGTGGCAGAATTCTTAGTAGCAAAGAAAAATCTTGAGATTTTTTGAAATATGCTTTATGACTTTCAAAGTTGTGTTTTTTTGTTTTTTAAACAGGGGAGAAAATAGGAGAAAGCCTATCCTTTTGTTGATGTCAAAAAGGGGGAGAAATTAGGAGAAGATAGGAAAATATTTTAACTGACAGAATGATTTTAGTTAACTGGGTACATTTTAAGTTAACTAATTTTGTTCAGTGGTTATATGGTTTATATTCTGATATAGATATTTTGGACTTATTTTGGAAAGTTATTGAAGATATGATGATGTTCCTTTATGATTGACTTATGGTTGATATATCTTATGTATGATGATTGAATTGATCTTGGATGAATTAATCTTGAAAATTGCTTAACATGTTATTATCTTCAAAATGCTTTGAATATCAGATTTAGGGGGAGCTATTTTGTAGCTTCTCAACATTCTTGCATTTTGAATGATTGTGTGCATACATATAGGGGGAGCTTGTCTAAAAGCAAGTTCTTGCATACATGACATATGTAGATAGTTATACAATTGAATTTTTATGATCTTCATAGATTCATTAAGTTTTGACATCATCAAAAAGGGGGAGATTGTAGGCCCTGTAAGCTATAATGAGCTTGATTTTGATTATAACAAAACTTAATGAAATATACATTAACCCTTTGTGCATAAGTATTTGAAGTAATTTTATAGGTCATGAAATGCAAAGACACTGATGGAAGGACTATTCTATTGACATGGCTGATATAAAAGGAGTTTATCATCTTGTATAACACAAGACGAATCAAAGTCCATGAAGAAATAGGATAGAAAATAAGTTCTAGGTCCATTGTACAAGATTGGAGAATTTATGCCATTTGAGACCTAAAATCAATTTTGTTTTTAGATTTAAGAGTTTAGAAAGTGTTTTTATATTATTTCTAAGGTTTTTGAATGGTCAAAATAATTTTTACAACTTTTCTTCAAAAACTCAAAATTTTAATTTTTAAGTCAGGCAGTAGCAAAATTAGTTAACCCGTTGCGAAAATTAGTTAACTAGTTTTGATGTCTAAAATTCTCTGTCTTACAAAACTAGTTAACTGGTGAAAATTTTAGTTAACTATTTTTATGATCTGACCTGACTCAACTCTACTGCACGACTTTCTAAGTAATAACGGCTAGTTTTTTGAAAATTAAAGAGCCGTTAGACACACTCTCCAGCAGACGTTTTTGGCAATGAAAAGCACCTATAAAAGGCATCATTTACTACAATTCTAACTAATGAAAGTGCACTTATTCATAGTGAATTTATTGTGGTTTTTAAAGCTTTCATTCAATTACTCTTGAGCTTGAGTGGCAAATCTTCTCTCTCAATCTTCTAGCATTAAATTCTGTATCTGAGAGTTATTGAGAGTGATTTCTTTTACACCAAAACCTATTTAAGGTTGTGTAAGTGTGAGGACACACTTGTGTAAGGTTTTCAAGCACCTTGTGAAGCTTGTGGGAGGTTTTCAAGCACCTTGTGAAGCTTGTGGTCTTTTGTGGGAAGCAAAGACATTGTAAAGGTCCTCAAGCACCTGGAAAGCTTGTTGATATTGTAAAGGCTTTGAATCTTGCCTGTTGAAAAGATCAAATAGTGGAATGACTCTCAAAGTGGGACTTTGGGAAGAGTGGATGTAGGCTAAGAGAGCCGAACCACTATAAACATTGTGTTTGATTCTCTTCTTCCCTTAACTCTTTAATTTTCAGCACTTTGATTTTCTGATTATATATTGAATGTATTGAGAATTTGTTTATTGAGCTAATATTGCAAACTCTGAACGCTTGATATTAAGTAATTATTTTGTGTATGAACTAGTATTTGTGCATAACTTGATTGATTACTTAAATTACACCCTAGGAATAGAGTTATACACATGCATAGAAGTGCAAAGCCTCAATTTTTCATTAAGTCTAGAGCAAGGGTTGAAAAATTGTCTAAAGTGTCCAATTCACCCCTCTCTTGGTCACTTTCTTTGGGACAACAAATAAAACAATAGAATATGAATTATATGTAAAAAAAAAAAAAAAAACCCTTATAAAATTAAAGTTATCCACTAATTTGGTTAAAAAAATAAAAAAAGAAAAAGAAATAAAACCAATAGCTAGAAAATGAGAAAAAAAAGACCAAAAAAGAAAAAATTGTGATTTTATAAATATGATACGAGATGAAAAGAAGTGAAAAATTAGGGAAAAAAAAAGAGTTAAGGAAAAAAAATTATGTCTTTTAGAATTTTTAGTGGATAGGTTTTAATTTTTTTAAGTTTTATTATTTATTTTAAAAGATTAAAAATAAAAAAATTTTAAGATGAAATATCTCACAAGTTTAAATTTATTAAATTTAATAATATTTAAATAATTTTAACGCGTCAAAAAATTATTTTAATAAAATCATATAAATAATTTTATGCATAATATATATGAAAAAGTTTTTTCAAAAGAATTAACGAGTCAATTAATTTCATTCAACAACCAATGAAAACAGTACATAATTAGTAATTTTTTATATTTAAATTAAAAAATAACAAAAAAGAAAACATTATTTTGAGCATAAATATATATTTAAATAAATTTCTGATCCATAAATATGGATTTGCTCCTCTTTTTTATATACTTAAAATCTATTAATTGTTAGTCTCTTTCACCTTTGCTTGCATTGATAGCCAAACCTCCAAAATCCTTAGATTTCTACAAGGCTATCGCATGGAATGGATCATTCTAGGCAGGTGCATTTGCTTGGTCAATGCTTCTATAAATATCTGAATTAATTTTTTTATTTTTTTAATTTTTTTCACCTAAACAATATTATTAGCTGTGTATAAGCAAAGGTAGAGAAAATACAGAATTCTACTTAGAAATATATAATAATCTTAATTACTTAAGACTTTAATTATATGGGGGGAGATATATAATTAAATACAACAATTGTAACAAAGGGAATTTATCTGCTGACTGGTTAGCTGATTTCGCCAGCTCCCTTTCTTAAATTTTCACCAGTTCCTTTAAGCTCCTCTTTTAAGCATTCTTCCATGGCTTCATCATGATTTTTCTGAAATTTCTATAAATATGTAAAATTTATGTATTTAATAAATAAATTCTACTTATATCTTGTATTATAGGTTTATGATAGATTCAATTTAGATAAGAAAATTTTATATTTATCATTATTTAAAATTTTTCAAATAAAAACTGCAATTATGATGAGTTTAAGAAAATCTCCTATTATTTTTATATTATTTAAAATGAAAAATATTTAATTAAAAAACAATTCGAAGAAAAAAAAATAAAATTCAAACATCTAATTTTTAAAATTAATAAGTAAAGAAAAAGAAACACTTTTAATTTGGCAAGTAAATGTTAATAATTATAATAATCTCTTACTTTTATATATATATATACACACACACACACATTATCTCTCATTCCATATATATAATAACAAATATAATGCCAGAAATGTGAAAGTGGTGCCATTGAATGTATATGTTATTATATGATGCTGCTTTTGATACTTTTTATGATATGAATATATTCTATATCTTGCCTACTTTATCATCATTATATCCAATTTCCCCTATTCTCTAATCTTATGATGCTATTTTAGATCTTTTTTTTCTCTCCCACCTCTATTATTTTTATCTATATGGCTACCCCTTTCTATATCATGCATTTAAAAAAAAAAAAAAAAAAAAAAAAAAAAAAAAAAAAACATTCTTTTGTGATGAAATAATCAAAGTTTAGTCAACTTAATACTGCAAAGTTTAACATATCTGTTGAACATTGTTGACTTGGATCAAGTAATAAATTTCTTTAGTTGTGCTTTTAATTATTATTATTATTATTATTATTATTATTATTATTATTATTATTATATATAGTTAGTAAGATTACATTATTTTGAGTTGATCAATTCATTAGACGGGAAATTTTTATCTGTTATAAACTCAAAAGAGAGACAAATGTATGAAAATTAAATATTTAATAAATAAATTTTATTATATATTTTGTGTTTTAAATTTATAATGAATTAGATATTAAAAAAAAATCTTAATAAGCATAGATATCAAATGTGTACATAGAAAAAGAATGAAAAAAAAAAAACTTTTAGTATGAACGGAAAAATTATGAAGGAACTATCACCAATCACCGCTAAATGATAAATATAAGAACTGAGTTAAACATCCACCTCTGTGCAATAAATAATTATCAACCCAAAGGAAAAATAATCAATTGTACCTCTCTTGAATCTAAGTCACAAGAGATTACACAGACCAAGACTGCTAAAGTATGGTTACTCTCTGAATTAAATTTTACTTTGACACTTAGCCTTAAATCCTTTGATCCTGATTACACTTACTCATTCTGCTAAGATTCCCAAAATTTTATGGATGCGAAATAACAAGAAGTCATCCAAAATGCTGTCCTTATAAATCCTTAACAAAAAACAAGGCCCTTGGTAAAAAAAGACAAATGATAATATTAATAGTGCTTAACGTATTCCACGTTTTCTGGTAGGTACCTGTTTTGTCTTAACATCGGCAACTTGTTTTTCACCCATGAAAGTGTTTGTCAATTGTCACCATTTGTCTGGTTTGATTTGGATCTGTTCATAACCCAATTCTAATACCTATATATGACCCATTTTTTATTCAAAATATTGAGCTAAACCTAACCTTTTTAAAGATATTTGATTTGTTTATTCTATTTTCTACCTTAAAAATTGTCATTAATTAGTCTGACTTGTTCAAAATGAGATTCATCCCAAAATAAATAAAATAAAATAAAATAAAATTGATCTTAGGAATATATGAGCATCTAATCAAACTTGAACACCCCACCTTGTCTATTACCCATCCATCACACTTAAAATTTAATCCTTTAACACGTTTAGGGTTCCTGAATTTGTTAATATATATAATTTTATTGTAAAAAAGAAATTTAATCTAAATTTAATTTTCAATTTAATTTTCAATTTAATTCAAATATTCTATTTAAACCAAACAATACTCCTTTTAATATATTTGTTCTTATGATTTTCACCTTGTATCAATATCTCTCTTTTACATATATAACGATGGAAGCTCTCCTTCCTTATTAATCATGATTTAATTCCATTAGGGAACACCCAAATATTATTAATTTAAATGCACTAGGTTGATGTAAAAGAATATGCTTTTACAATCGTTAAAAAAAAAATAATTTTAATATGTAAAAACTGACTTGAAAATATTTTGACTGTAAATATCAAAACAAAATATTTCTCATATATATAATGAATTTTTTTATGTTTTTTAATAATTTTTTATATTATTTACATATAAGAATTGTAACACCCCTAATTTTTAAATTTATTATTTTGTGTGTAAATATTAATATTTTATTTTATTTAAATTTTGGAAAATTATTTGAGATTTTTTGGGTTTTAGAAATCGGGTTTGATTTTCTGAAAATATAAAACTTTGATGATTTTTAAAAATTAATTTAAAGACCACGTGGCAAAACTAAAAATATATTTGGATTCTAAGAATTTTTTTTTTAGTTTTTTAGAATTTTTTTGAAATTTTTGAACCTCGTTTTTTGTCCCAAGGCAGAGTAAAAATTCAATTTCGGGTACCCTGAATCAAACCGATCGAATCGAATCGGACCGGCCTCTTTCTTCATTTTCTTTCTTCCCCACGCGCGTCTCGTCTCTCTTCCTCTCTCTCCTGTTTTCTCTCTCCTCCCTCCTCCTCAAGCTAGCCAGCCATCGCCCCAGCCTCCCCAACTCACCGGCGCCCCTTCAGCAACCATCCCCCTTGCCCGCCGCCACCTGGAACGTCGAGAAAAAGCACGCGAAGTCACGTGACGTGCAGCATGACGCCTCACCCTCCCGGCCAAAATCTGGCCTATCTGGCCACTGTTTGGGCTGGGTCTTGTGTCAAACACCATCTACACTTCGAGAGCTTTCCATAGACACCAAGATCACAAAAATCCATAGAGCGGTTTGTCTAATTTTTGCCCGGGAAGTTTTAGCCCATTTTGACTTTTGGGCTAGATTTCTAGCAAACCATGAATCCCAGAAAATCGAGAGTACCAGAGCGCTCCACTAGTCGAGAGCTTCGCGGCAATATAAATTTCAAAAATTTTCGACACCGTTTTTCGGTGGGTCCCACGAAACTTTGCAGTATTTTTCCGAGCACTAAATGAGCTTAGAAAATTTCGTAAAAATTATGTACTAATCCCCGTGTTGTGGGCTTCGTATAGGTACCTTCAATTCGAGGAAATTCAACAGTTGCCTAGGTCTGTGAATTTTCGGCCAGACAGACAGGCTATGAAAAAGTCTTAGAATTAGGTCGAGATTTTGGCTACCCCATCATTGTTAGATGTCCCGAGCACGTCCCAGGAGTCGAAATTTGCATAGGTAAACCCGAACCTTGCTTTTTCATAATTTTCTAGTGCTTGAATGGGATTAAAAATCTATGAAATATTTGTGGTAGCTCAGAAAATTATGATTCCTTTTGCATTAGATTAGTAATATTGCTAAGAACTGCGGGGCAAAGTTTTAGAATTTTTAGAGCTCATTTGAATAGTTTTTGCAAAAATGGTCAATTATAAGGACTAAACTGTAATTTTACATATTGTGATTGATGACTGTTTGGATGGGCCCAGGAGGGGCTGTGTGATGTGATTGAGTTGTTGATGTATAGTTTGTGGATATAGAAGTGCGTTTTAAACCCATTTGCAGGTTAGGAAGGTCCTAGATATAGGGGAGACTCTGCAGGATTTTCGGCATGACTTAGGATATCTTTGGTCTTTTTCTTAGTTTGTATTGAGTCAAATTTAGTAAATGATTGTAATAAAATTGTCAGGTGAGCCAGCACAGCCTTCCTCCTCCGCCCAGCCGCCACAGTGACTATGGTTAAGTCAGTGAGTAAAATATTAATTTTAATTGTAATTTCGATATTATTATATGCTTCAGCATGCCCATGCATCACTTATATGTATGTATCTATGTAGTTAAACACTAGGCACATTTTACATTGCATTTATAAATGTTGAAGTGCCATGGATGTTGTTTGTGGCAATTTGGAGCAGTGTGTGTGCGTTGGCGTGCGTGTAGTATAGTGTTGGATATAGACAGGACAGATAGATACGGCTTGAGATCTTCGTTGGGACTTGATCCTTCGGGATAGACATGGCTTGAGTTCTTTGCTGGGACCCCGTATTGGTTTATTAAGCGAAAGTCCGACTGAGTTCTTCGCTGGCAAAGATTGGATTAAGAGGGCTGTATAGGGGATCAGCTCCCATATATTTATGGTTTGACATTACCGGGTGTGTGAGTGTTCCAAATTACCTTTTTGTTGTTATGATGTAAAAATATTAACGATGTTGCATTTCACTTTACAGGGTGCTTTAGTTTTAGATAACTATAGAGATTATGGTTAAAATTGATATTTTACTCTCTGAGTCGAACGCTCACTCGTGTTCAATATTTTTTCAGGCTACAGGACGATCATTGTTGTGGTTAACCTGCTTTTCTCCTTCGCAGGTCGTCTATTCATGTTTATATAATTCTGTTAACTACTAGAATTTTCGCATGTGTTAGAAATATTTATTTGATTTGGGTCTGTAATATAATTGTCATGTTGGGCCTGTAAACTTATTAAATGCATGTATGGTTGGATTGGATGAGGGAGTCAAGCTCCCATTTATTTTATGACATTTGATTATGTGGAGGGTGAGCTAAGCTCCCCAAAAAATTATATATTGTATTTACAGGTCGGATGAGTAAAAACTCCCCGTTAAATGGTCTATTCTATGGTCGGACTCTGTCTGGTTGAATTCTTGAAATTGAGCCCAAATGGGCCTTAGAGTTGGGTTGAGGAATAGTTAGACTTACTATGGGCCTCGGGGGCTTTAGGCTGACCCAGGTCTTAGTGCCGGTCCGGCCCATAGGTTGGGTCGTGACAAGAATAGAGTCCACTTTCACGAAATAAGAGTAAAATTTCTACTTGAATGGAGTGCAAACTCCACATTGATTTAATGCATTACTTGAAGTGGTCTAAATAAAATTATGGCATAGAAATAGACCCAAAACCCACTTAACCTCCAAATAGAAGCATACAAAACACCTTGATTCAATCGCACGTAAGGAGATCAGATTCTACATAGAATAATGAAATAAACATTAAGCATACGTGATTAAGATTGTTGCCGTCTGATCTGATGGAGTGCATTGTTGGCATCAAGGTCTGCCTCATCCAAGAAATTGATCAGAAGATAAGCTTGATGTTCAATGATAAGAAAAGGGAAAGTGGGAAACTTTTTTTTTTTTCTTTTTTTTTGCCGTATGAAACTCTACTTCAAAAGTCTATACCAAGAGTTTGATAAAAGTCTATGCATGACAACCCAAATCTTAGCTTCTACTTATCTTTCTTGTGACAATGAGTTTTAGCTGGCTTTGTGGGTGTTATTATTATTATTATTTATTATTATTATTATTATCACAATGAGTTTGCGCGTTTTATTAATAAGGGCTTGAAGATTTTTTTTTAAAAGATATATATTATAATGCTATTAGTATTTAAAGATAAAATTACTAAATAGAGTTAATATATACTGACGGTAAGCTTTCGTACTTTTAAACTGGTGTGATAAGTAGATCTCAACTATTTGACTGTATAATTATGTCATCCATTTAATACCAAGTCAAGGAGAATGGAAAAAGCACAAAATATGTTAATATTTACTCCGCTATTACAAGGAAATCAATAAATAAATTGGTATATACAGCGAAATAGATGAAGTTCACCGGCCACGCTAGTTTAATAGCACAAGGAGATTTGTCACATTAGCATATATTGATGTCATTAAACAATTTTATTCTTAAGTATTAATAGCATAATAACACAAATTTATAAAAAAATAAATAAATAAATAACTTAAACGCTATTGATAAAAGGTGCAAACCACGTGGTATTGAAGTGTAATTATATTGGTGATTAACTTACTGCTTGTGGTCCTGGATATAACTTAGCTTCAACCTATGATCTGATACCTATAGATAGAGACATACATCATGTGGGAGCATATGCATCACATTTTGAAGATGGAAAGCTACCAAATATTCAGGTTCAGGGAATAGATGATCCATCGCCATGAGCTGTATCTGTTTGTATTTTTTCATATTGAAAAACGGATGGAAGATTGTACAACTTGTGCAAAAGGAAGGGAGGAAAAAAACTCTGTAAGGTGATTTACATCTGAAAGGTGATTTCCTTTACAGGCAAGTGGAGATCAAGTTTTTGTGACTTAAGACTTCTCTGTATGGAGATGTCAGGATAATCCATTTTCAGAGTCTTGATTCATTGTTATAACAAGTCATTCAAAATACTGGTGGGTCTCAATGAGGGTTCAAGTCAAACTTTAATGGCCATTGATCACACTAGTTTCCCTTGACCAGATTTTGAGAAAAGGTGGCGTATATTTTAACTAATTATTTTATACTCTTATCTTTTTTATCAGATAAGGTTTGAATGTTTATATTTAGAAATCGCCAACTCCCAAACATTATTGTCAGATTGGGCCTAATTTCAGGTTCGATTCAAATCTATAAGGCATATGGGCTTGGGGCTTGAAGTTTGATCCAAAAATACAAAAAATGAAATGCATAAATGCGGTGAGCGTGGATCGAACACGCGACCTTCAGATCTTCAGTCTGACGCTCTCCCAACTGAGCTATCCCCGCGCCAATGTCTTTCACAGTTAAAGAATTTACTTGGATATATAGTATTGCTGAAGATGAATCAGCTTAAGAATCATCATCATTGAATTCCAAAGTGTCTGATATTACAATGGCATAGGGCTTCTTTGAGCTTTTAAATATTTTTCAAATAATCACATTATTCTCTAAAATAAAAGTTAATTAAATTTTACAGATGAATATTATATTAATCAATTAATAAATTTCATAACATTTTATTTATATTATGAAATTTATTATGTTTGGATAATATTATGCAATATGGTTAAAATAAAAAATTATTTTAACCATCATAATTATCACATTACACATATTTAATGGATTTATAAATTATAAATATTTTTATATATATTTTAGCTTAATTATTTTTATTAATTTAAGATATGATGCATATAATACATTTTAATAAAAAATTTATTTTTAATTATTATATTTTTGAAATAATATACGTCTATGTATATGTTACATTTTAAATTTAAATTTAATATATATAATCATTTAAATATAAAATTTAAAAATTGAAAGATTACATTATTTGATTTTAAAAATATAGAAATTAAATTATTGATTTTGTTGAAATATTTACAATTTAATTATTCCAATTAAAACTTAAAATAACAGTAAATTAATGAGAGACTATTTTATTAATAGAATAAAAATAAAAATTAATTTATTTAATTTCAAAATTACAGAAATTAATTAAAGTATTGATGACGCCAAACCTCAAAAGTTATATTGTAATTTAGCCTAAAAAATAAAAATAAGAAAGACAACTTTTATTTATTAGGTCACATCTCACAATCAAAATACCTAATTAAAGCTAACTGCAATTTGTTAAATCTAAATCAATATAATAAATTAAAAATTCATATTTTGATGATCTTTCTTTAATAATTTTTGAACTATTAAAAGAATTTTAATGGGATTATTGATTTTTTTTTTTTTTTTTGGAATAAAGAGGGAAACAACAAAGCTTAATGGACTATTCTCCTAAGAGTAACCACTCCAGCCAAATTACCCTGGATCAAAGGAAACAGACCCCAAAGGGAGAAGATAAGCAAGTGACCTCCAAAGGAATGGAGTGAGCCTTGTGAGCTAACCAGTCCGCGCAGGAGTTTACCTCCCTGTTATGTGAAAAAGATGGACGACCCAAACCTCGGCAAGCAGAGACCTAATAGACTTGATGAGGACACTATGATAAGAAGCATCATCAGAGCAACCAAGGATAGCTTGAACAATGGAGAGATTATCAACTTCCAAAGTATCCTTATATTCAAGTTTCTCGCAAGTTGAATGCTGCGAAAAATGTCCCGAAGTTCAGCTGATGCTGCCATGAGTTTTAGTAGACTAGTCTGCGTGCCACGTAAGCCTCTAAAATCAAGAAAAATGTAAGGTCGATGATGCTTCAACCACTCTGATACTCAAGTTAAAGCCTTTATTAAGAGAATAGATTGAAACAGTAAGGCAATAGCAATTTGGATGAGAGAGAAAATCATCGTACCTGATTAATGACTATTATTCATATTTATAGACTTGATTGAAAATAGAAGTTATTTTGATTTTAGAAATTATGTTGATATTATGAGATTTTCTCTTGATAATCCAGCATGATTTTTTATTGATGCTATTATTGTTCAGTATAGCTTTTACTTAGTTTGTTGATTGAGCAATAGTACTTTTGTTTTTGGCTTGTGGATGTCTAGTCTAGTTCAAGATCAAATTATCCTTTTGCTCGGCTCGCTTTTGCTTGATTTGAGCAATTTTTCGCTCGATTTGACTTTCTTATCGAGCGTTGACACTTTGACTGTCATTTTAAATTTTTTGTCTTTAAATACTGACTATTTGACTTGATTTTACTTGGATAGTATCAGTTCACCTGTGAAGACATTACATGGACCAATCTTACATATGAAACTCGGAATCCACTGCCCATCAGAGTTGCGAATAATACAACCAGCAGCACCCTGGTTCCTAATATCACTGCCATCGGTGTTTGCATGATATGAATAAATTTCTCAAACTGAAGTTCTAGCTGATAATTACCTAACACGTACAGGAGCATTAAATTTACTAGGCTCTGTTTGGAGTTGAAGTTGAGAAAATTAAAAAATATTAACATGTATACATTTTCTGAAAAGGTATTATTTTAAATAATAAAAAATATTTAACTGCTTTTAGCAGTGAACTAGAAAAAAAAAAAAGTTAATACATGAAAAATATTTATATTATAAATAAAAATTTTTAAATTCATTTTCAAGTATTAAGACTTTAACATCTAAAAATTTAGTAGGATAAAATTAAGTTAATTTAATCAATATTTTCATGTAAAAAGAAGACCTACGTACTAAACTCAAGCAAGTCATATAAATAAACAATTTATTTTTTTATTTATCAAAAGAATATTCAATAATTAAATTTATGAGGGGTTAATTTAAACTTTTATATGTATATATATAGAATATTTTAATAAAAAAATTAGTAAATAAATGAGGGAAAATTATATTATTGAAAATGGAAAATATAAGGTACAAATTAAAAGGTAGATGAAAAAAAAAAAGAAAATGATAAAGAAGATAAAGAAATGAGAGACAATGAGAAGAAAATGATAAAAAAGAGAAGAAATGATGAAAAAAAATTAAAAGAAAATGAGAAAAAAGAAAAGAAATGATGAAAGAAGAGAAAAGAAATTGTGAGAAAAGGAAAGAAAATGAGAGGAAATATAAGAAAATGATGAGAGAAGAGAAAAGAAAATGAGAGAAAAAAAAAAAAGAAAATGAGAGAAAGAAGAAGAAAATTTGAAATTAAAAAAAAAAAGAGAAAATGATTGAATGAATGAAATGAGAAAATAAATTGCAGTGCTTGTAGATATATATGTGCAATTTAGTAGCTAATTACAAATTCATTGCTATTTTTTTTTTAAAGCGAGTTTTTTTTTCTCTCAATAATTATGATTTCAAAATTTGTTAATAATTTAAACACTCAAATTTTTTTATATTTTGTAAATTACCAATGAATCATAAATCTGTTAGTAAATTATCAATAAATTTGAAATGTGTTTTGTATTTTAATCACTCAACTTTTGTTTTAACTCTCAAAATTACTAACGAATTTTTAAATCCTTTGATAAATTACCAATAAATTTGGAAATTCATTGACAAATTATCAATCCATTACTAATCAATTACAAATTAGTTGTTAATTTAAAAATTTTATTATTTTATTTCATAAATTAAAAAAAAATCGTTAGTAAATTACTAAAATAGAAAAATGGAATTACGTTTTATTGTTAATTTGTTATACAATTCATGTTGTATAAGATTGCAATTGCAAAATCTGATATATCATAAATTTAATGAATATTCATCTAATTATATAATATGTCTTAAATTTATAATAAATTAAATTTAATAAAAAATTATATATTTTAAATTGCAATTTGTCTTAGTCTATATTAATTATTGAGACCTAACCCTAAAAGGTTAAAATCCACATCAACATAAATGAGATTTTAATTGACAGGAAATGAAACTAACTTAATACCAACCCACATGGCCTTTAATGAAACAATAGTATAGCTTTAGATTCAAGGCTACATAAATTAATGACATTGTAACCAACCTATCTAAGCACCATTAACTACATTTTCTTAGTGTTTAGCATTACATTCGGAGGTCGACGACTGTTTTTTTTCTGAATAAAAGTATCATATTAGATACTGTTAAAAAAAAAGGTTTAAAAAAATTATTTTATTATTTTAATATTCTTATGACTAAATTTATCAAATTTAATTTCAAATTATTTTTTAATACTCTCCAACTAGTATATCTAAAAATGTGATATTATCAATAGTAATTTCAATAATAATATCAAATAGGCCTTTAATCTTAATTAAAATAAAGGATAAATATTATACACACTTAAATTTATGAGCATTTTCATAAAAATCACTAAATTTTAATTTTTTTTTCATAAAATTTATTGAACTTTAAATTAATTTCATAATATCAAAAATTAAAAGTTTTCAAATTAACATATTGATCTGATAACTATTTTATAAATAAAATTATTTTATTTTATTAATTTAAAAAAAATAAGATATATAAAACATATTCAGTTATCCCTCTTGCCGTTAAATCCCTCTCCTTTTTACATTTCTTCTCTACTAGCAACTATTAATTATGTAATTTTATTTATAAAATAATTAATAGATTAACATATTAACTTGAAAACTTTTAATTTCCAGTCATAGTAATTTTTATGAAATCAAATTAAAATTTAATAAATTTTATAAAATAAATTAAAATTTAATAATTTTTATAAAAATATTAATAAAATTAAATGATTGCATATAATAATTCCCTAAAACTAAATCAACAAATGCATGTATAAGAATTTATAATCTCCAAACTGATTAAAACACAACTATTAATAAGTACTACTGAAAAAGAATATCTCTCTTTTTCATGTTATTTAAACACATTTAATCCATAATTATCATGATGTTAATTAATTAATGAAAATGGAAGTTTATTTGTTCACTTTAGGCTTCAGTAGTTCACCAATCAACCCAATTTGGAAGGCCCACTTCAAATGGGCCTAAGGAATAAGAAGGTAAAACTAGCTAATTATTAATAATTTACGATGAATAAAATCATTTTTAAAATCGTAAGATTTTAATTTTTAATTATAATTAAAATTAAGCAAATAAAATATTAACTTATATTTCTTTTAAAAAAATTAGTTTTGCTACACAATTTGTTATTATTCTTGTAATGAAAAAAAAAAGAAAAGAAAATATAGAAATTAATTTTTTTTATATTTTTTTTTAGAGATAGATAAATATACGACTCAGTAATAAAAATAAATATTGATAATTTTAATAAAATTTTTATTTTTATATAAGTCATATATAAACACCGTTAATAATCAATGTGAGTTAAAATTTTGTATAGTTCAGTAAAACTAGAAGTCCATAGTTGGGCATTAGTTAAGATGTGCATGGTTAATATTGGTTAGTTGGATTAAAGAAGAAAGATCCTTGATGGAATGGTAGTGGCGGATCCATTAATGGAAGGTGGGTAATATCAAATATCCATCTTAAAACCAAATTGCCCTAATAGGCTTAGCATTTCTTGGCCAATAAATAATCTCAAACAATTAAAGAAAATCACATTAAATAAAAAAATAATTAAAGCCGACAGCAATTATATGACCCCATTTGCTATTTCTTTTTATTTTTTGGAGTTTGCAATTATTCCACTAATTATCATGTTTAAACTTTGACAAATGTCTTTATCATGAGTTTGATAGCCATTATTTTATTGTAAAAACTTTAGGGCTACACATCACCGTCCGATTACAGTTGACATAACGCGTATGGCGTAGGTTGGGCAATCAAATTGTTTAATTTCCTTGACGTTTATGTTAAAAATTTCCATAGCATATAAATATTGGATTGAAAATTCTGATTTTTTATTGTGCAAATTTGGAGAAATGGAACAAAGTTTTACTTAAATTCCCAGATTTGATAAAATACAAAGAAAATCTCGATTTCACCATCCCTCGTTTTGGCTCAAAACCCTATCCGCCAATCACAAACCCTAGATTTATTCTCTTCAAAATTCGTTTTTTTTTGGTCTGTTTAACTTTTTTATTTTTTAATACTCATTTTGATCTGTGAGTTTATAGATTCGAATTTCGGCTCCTACACTAAATTGTCACTTGTTTTTTGAAAAGAGATTGTGCTGATTTTGCTTTGTTTATTGCCCACTTTTGTTTTCTGTTTCTGGGATGGTTGAGTTCAATTTGGTTGCCCAGAGCTTTGATTTCACTGAAAACTAAGGATGCCCCAGTAGTTTGGGGCCAATTTGGTGAACTGGGTCTGAACTATTTCCCTCTTTTGCCCCTTTTTTGGTGGGTGATTTTGGATTATCATTTCGACAGTTTATCCACGAAAACGAGTGCTTTGCCAATTTGGCGAATTGGGTCTTCATCATTTGTCTCTTATAACCCATTATTACTTGGTGGATTCGTAATACTGTTTGATAGTAATATCGAAGAACCACTGCGATTGTTTTGTGAGAAGGAGATGAGATGAGAGGGGTATTGTTTAGTGTGAGGTTTAAGGAGAGACAATGACTGGAGGGTCATTGGGGATTCGCTCTGGAAGTTATGGATCATTGGAGAAGCATTTTCAGCAACATCAGCAGAACGGTGGTGGTGTTCACTTGCCTATCCAAACGACTAGCCGGACGAAACCTGCCAAGATGCTCAAGGACAAGGAGAGACTCTTTCATTGGATCTGCAAGTTCGCGGGCCGCAAAAAGGTTGGAATGCTGTTCCTCTGTATCATCTCCGCTGCCGTTTTCGTCTGGGTTTTGTATGTAGGAAAAGGTCTGATTCTGCATCCATCTATACCCCTCCTTCTGTTTTTGTTCGTTATTAATGGTTTAAATGATAGCTTATGGAATTATAGTGGTCATCGGTTGCGTTTCCTAGTTTGGGAGAAATGCTCAAATTCATTGCTGTTATTCAATTGGATTGATGCTTGATCGGTTATGACCATGCTCAGATTGCTTGTGTTTTAGTTCTTGCAATTATTATTATTATTATTTTAATTGTTTTGAGTTGGTTGTTTGAATTGGGAAATGGGTTCTTAGGGGTATACTTGTCATGCCTGTTTCAGTTAACTTGTCCTTTGTACTGTTGTAGATGACAAATTGAGCAGGGATAGTTGCTCTCTTTCTTGTTAAGGAGATTCTGATTGCAAACGGTCTGAATGAGTAACGTTGATATGTACCAAGACAGCATTCTAGTTTTGTAATATTTCATTTATAGTCACTTTTTTGGTCATTTTTGGATACCCCTTCTCTTCCTTCTTCAGAGTGGATGATTGTGTTGTAATCTGATTCCTTTTTCCCCATGGATAGAGAAGTGATGTTTGCACTACTGCTTGTTTCAGGTGAAGATTCACAGGAAGGTGATCAGGTTCCAAACTTTAGCCTTAATAGCACCGAGCCCTTTAGCAATCCAGAGAATGATACTCATACATTTGAAGAGTTCGCTTTGCCACCCCCTCCCCCTCCTCCTCCTCCTCGTAACTATTTTACAGGCTACACTCTTCCTCCAGGGCATCCATGTAATAGCTTCACCTTACCTCCCCCACCAGCTGATAAAAAAAGAACTGGACCAAGGCGTAAGTTCTCTTTCACCCTCTCTATGTTTTCTCGACTTTTTTTATTTGTTTTCTCCCTTTCTGTTTGGGGTTTAATAGTCGATGCTGCTCGACACTCCACTTTGTGTTATTGATATGTAGATACTTAAAGCTAGCAGGGATAATGTGTTTCCATTTAGCATGTGAATAACATTATCCCATTGATTTTTCTGAGATCCCTTGGTAATTACATTTCAGCATGTGCTGTGTGTTACCTTCCTGTGGAAGAAGCAATTGCTTTGATGCCAAAGTTCCCCTCATTTTCTCCTATAGTTAATAACTTGACATATCTATATGAGGATCCACTAAGTAGAGATGGAGAATTTGGAGGCTCAGAATTTGGTGGGTACCCTACTCTAAAGCAGAGAAGTGAATCTTATGATATTAGAGAGTCGATGAGTATGCATTGTGGGTATGCTCTCTTTCTCCCTTTTGATTCGTCTATGCATATTTAAAAGTACTTGAGTTTACTTTCTTCAGAATTTTGCCAGATCCATTTTACATCTTTTAGAATAATAATGCTAATAATATATTCTTTGAGATCTTACCCTGGTTGTTGACTCATATCTGTTCATTGTGCGTTTTTGGTTGGTGTGTATGTGAATTAATCAGATTTGTCAGAGGGAAAAAACCTGGCCGCAATACAGGATTTGACATGGATGAAATTGACCTGGCTGCAATGGAGCAGTGTCAAGGGGTGGTTGTTGCTTCAGCAATATTTGGTATTCCTGCATAATGGAATTTCAACTAATCTTTTCCTCTGCCTGAGTGGGTTAGCATTTAGCATCTTATGAAATGATCTTCTATTCTTTCAGGAGCCTTTGACAACATCCAACAGCCAAGTAATATTAGTGAATACTCTAAGAGGACTGTATGCTTCTTCATGTTTGTTGATGAAGAAACAGAAGCATATTTGAGGAAGAAAAATGGTCTAGACAGCAGCAGGAAGATTGGGATATGGAGAATTGTTGTCGTTCATAATCTTCCTTACAAAGATGGAAGACGCAACGGAAAGGTAAATGTTCTAGATTTTAGTCAGCATTTATTTTATAAAAATTTTGATCTGACTATAGCCTGTCGTTTCTCTAATTGTTCAGAATGTGATGCAATACCTTTAACTGTTAGCATTCCATTATCTTGATTGATGCTCTATAACATGAATGGATGGGAAGATTCATATAGTTGATTGAACTTGATTCTTTATAGTTTCTATTATAAATATATTTGTGTGTGCGCGTGTAGCAACCTTGAGAAACATTAAGATGGCATTTTCTTCAATAAACTGATTTCATGTGGATGTCCTGGAATCATTTTAAATTTAATATTCAAAAAGGATTGATGGGATTTTGAGACTAAAAAACTGTCTTAGTGAAGCAAGAAAGCACTTAAATATGCCTTTTGACCCAGTTTATGCCAATGACAGGTTCCAAAGCTTCTAGCACATAGGATGTTTCCAAATGCCCGCTTTTCTTTATGGATTGATGGGAAGCTTGAACTAGTTGTGGATCCATATCAAATTCTTGAAAGGTAAATCTGATTTATGCTCTTTCCTGTCTTCTAAATTTCTGGATCCATCTACAACCTTTGTCCAATAATTTTCATGAGTTTGGTATGCTTTCAAGTATCAATCATTACAGCTACCAAGCTAGCTAGGTCTGACATAAGATACTATTTGATTAGTCTAGTTTTCTCAAATTGGACGTTACATGTTCCCAAGTGTGATCATTTATGATAACCTGTACCTATGGTTGGTTGCCTGCTAATTGCTAAACCTGTTTCCAGTTCACGCCTTTTTTTTTTTTTAAGGAAAATTGGTTTTAGTTGATTAATTCTTTCTATTAGTTATAATATCATTTTTACATTGTACTGTTTCTTTTTATTGCTGTATATAAGGTTTACATGTCATCTTAATGGTTGGCTCTTACTTCTGTTCTTTCTTAATGCTTACTTAATTACTAACCTTTGGAACTCAATTGTCTAAAGACATCATAGACCATATATGTACAAATTTTTTTCCTTGTTTTTCCACGCATTTGAAATGTATCTTCCTTTCCAACCCTGAAAATATACTCTTTGGTTTGATATGGAGATCTGTGAGATGTGGTTTTATAACTTACAACTCAGGGCCCATGGCATGCATAAGAAGATTCTAACCATTTCTGTGAATCTCATTCTTAGCTCTAGTGTCATCTTCTGTTATACCATCTTTGTGCAATGAATCTCTCAAAATCCACGCCCTGCTGTTGCCTCTCAGTCAAGGTTCCTCACTAGTGTGGTATGATACTGGTTGGGTATGCTACGTCTTGGTTTCAAATCTCATGGTACCACAAGTTGAAGAAAAAACATTGGTTCTCTGAAGTACAAATATTTAATTCTTTATTGCTACAACATTCCCTAGTAATAGTTTAATTATTTAGGCTTATCGGGTCAAAGAATTTCCTGTATAACTAGTTTATGGACAAGTCACATACTTAGGCCTGGATAACAAGTCAACAAGATGGTGGTTTCATTGGATTATCCAATGATCATATAAAGTAGTAAATATTCGTCTCTAGAGTGGCTGTGAGATTTTCAATACACCAGGATTGTCAACTTAGATAGTTTTTCCAAAGGAATGCCATCTTGCAGTAGTTCATTGTATAAAAAGCTCAACTAACTTTTACTTTTTTTTGCCCCTTTTTTTTTTTGGGTGTGGCTAGAGTCAGTTAATTATTATTATTTTAATTATTTTGAGGCAAATCTTCAGGCACTTGTGGAGAAAAAATGCCACTCTTGCAATATCTAGACATTACAAGCGTTTTGATGTTTTTGTGGAAGCTGAGGCAAATAAAGCAGCTGGGAAGTATGACAATGCCTCCATTGACTTTCAGATTGATTTTTATAAAAAGGAGGGTTTGACATCATATTCTGAGGCCAAGCTTCCTATTATAAGTGGTAGGTTTAATATCCTTGTTTTCTTTCTTTTTATTTTGTCATACCTCTTTACTTTGTTTTCTCTTGTGCTTCTGTGTCGTTGATATGAGGTTTCTGTTGATGGCTGACTCTGCAGATGTTCCTGAAGGATGTGTTATAATAAGGGAGCATGTTCCTATTAGCAACCTCTTTACATGTCTTTGGTTCAATGAAGTTGACCGCTTTACTTCGAGGGACCAAATCAGCTTTTCGACAGTAAGGGATAAGATTCAGGCCAAAACAAACTGGACTGTGAACATGTTCTTGGACTGTGAAAGACGCAACTTTGTGGTTCAGGTAATCATTTTATGCTTTGTTGATCATGTTTGTTCAAATTAAAATACTGTGATTAAGGCAGTTTTTGGGAAAGGAGCATTGTAAGAACTGAAAAAACTGCCTTCATTAATTAAAAAAAAATCAATTTTTTTATAATGTAGTTTAAAAGATTGCAATCAAATGTTTCTAAATATCATTAGAAGTAGAAAATGTAAAATCTTCATTTGAAGTTATTCCCAAGCCTTTTAATAGTGATTGTTATTCCTTAACATACTTTCTCACTGGGCATAGTTCTTGGTATCTATTTTGCCAATATTTCTTATTGGTTTAGTAGCATTTCATTTTCCTCCTCGCTCTACAGCACTCCATCTCTCTCTCATACTTGTTTGTAACCTCCATCTTTCTGTTACCATCTGCAGAAGTACCATAGAGATGTTTTAGGGCACATGACTCCTCTGCCTCCTACTGTTTATCCACCGCCGCCACCCCTTGTTTTGGTGTATGAACCACCAAAGACAGCACTTGAAACTTCAGCCGAAAGGGTTGCAAGTATTCCGGTTCGAAGAGCAAGGCGAGGAAGGAAGTCTGGCTCTAGGCGTCATCGCAAAGTTGTTGCTGGTGGCAGGGACATTGATTCGAGTTAAAGTTTTGTTCAGGAAAGTAATCATTCTTTTTCTTTCCCTCTTAAAAATCATTCATTGGGGACGGAAGATTTGTGCAAGATGAGTGTTGTAGTTCTGTTACCACAGAGAACACTTCTCTCATTCTTTATCTTTTTCTTTTCCTAGTTTTGAATTCTCTTTTTTATTCATTTTTTGTTGTATATATATGATAATTTCCAATAAATATGATATGGGTTTCCACCAAAGTCCAGAAATGTAGTAACGCATTTTGTTCGTTATTATAACAAGGTTGTATTGGAACTAAGTTATTTAATAGCAATATTTATGTCTCTTCTTCATTAAGAATGAATAAATTTAATGAAAATTACTGATTGCCCTTTGAACTTCTAGCATCTTTTCATGGTGGATTATTTAGAAAGCTTGTCTTAATTGATCTTCAGTAATCCGCCATGCATTATACCCTTGCACAATTCCACACCATGCAGCACAACCAACATCACCACCCGCGCCCCCTTCTTTTGGATTGATAAATTTTTTTGATATGGGAGTCATGGCAAAAATAAAAAGACAGAAAAAAGCATGGAAAAACGTGTTGGAAGGAAGGAAATTTTCGTTCCTCTACAGAGTTGATGTAAAACTCCAACCATCAGGAATTTTTTGTAATTATTGCAGGCATAAACAGAAAGTATTACTCTTGGCCTGCAAAGGAAGGCAAATCATATCCTTTTATTGCTCTGGCCATTGCATTGCATGTGACAATAGAACGGCTAGAACAGACCATCCAGCCTATGCACATGGTATGTGTTGGCCATGATTAAAGAGGTAATCTTGTTCCGGAAGAGGTAATCTTGTTCCGGTATATTGTTTGCTTTTAAGAAAGCTGTTTCTTAACTCTTAATTTTCACTCTATTAAGAAAGAACTTGCTTCCCCCAGCTCTTAATAGGATTCAGGTTCCGTGGGCACATGGAGGCTTTTAGATCTTGAGAGCCACAATAACAGTATTTGCCACCCTTCTGGAACTCAATGAGGGCAAGAAAGTTGATTGAAGATAGGTCTTAAATAGGTGTTGGGAATTAAACTTGTTCCCCAACCATACTGAAGTGATAGCTCATTATAAGGACTAGATGGTAATGCCTTGAACCATTTTTTTTTTCTTTGGATTTTATTTTATTTTATTTTTTAATAAGAAAATAAATTATATTCAATAAAAAGGAGGTGAAAAACCACCAAGAAAAGGCCCCAGGACCAACAGGTCCAGCTCCAATACACCAAAAGAATGCAGCCATAACCAATCAGAAAAGAGGATAAAATAGCAGAGTGAAAGGGCAAGCATGATCACTACAAAGCCACGCAGAGGACGCACATGGCAAGCAAAACCAAAAAAAATAAAAAGCTGACAAGACCAAACTTCTTCATTGCTCAGTCTCTGCCTGGCCAGTGCATCAGGGCATCAGCAATGGAGTTTGCCTCTCAAAGGATGTGACAAAAATAACAAGGGGCAGATCTTTCAACCTTTCAATGATAAAATTAACGGTTGAAGCGAATTGCCAAGTTGCAGAATCTGGATGCAAGACCCATGACGTTTCATGCTTAGAATCTGACTCTTCAAAAATAGAGGAGGCGGACCTGCATAATTCAGGCAAGGACGCTGATAACTCCAGAGTGTTGGCGAAGAATTAGAGAGCAGAGGTCCAAGGTTGAAATGTCTTCATCTTTTTATAACCAATCAAATCGACCACATAATAGCATAGAATAAATTAACTAAGAACCCCTTTTGAAATATTGATGTGGCACCATTTAATAATAAAAAATATTATATATCATGCCACATTAGCAGGAGCACACTTCCCTTTAATTTAATTTCAAAATTGAATAAAACCTCTTCAATCTTTGAAGGTTTGGTATTTTTATATTAAAATTGAAATGATTGGATTAAATGGTAAAAGAAAGCAAAAATTTAATTTTTTTATGTGATTAAGCCTTTAAAATAATATACTTTATGTGCAAAATAATTAATATGTTTATTCTTAAACATTTTATTTTTAAGAAAAATGTAACAACCCAAAAAATTAAAAAAAAAAAAAAATTATTTTGAAGAATGGGATTGGCGTGTGACAGTGGGTTTCCCACTGTCACAGCAGCCTTTTTATTAAAAAAAAAAAAAATTTCAAAAGAAAAACGGGAGGAAACCCCCCATTTCTCTTTTCTCCCTCTCCTTCCCTCCCTTCTTCTTCTTTCTTTTTCCGGTGACCGGCCGGCGACGTCCCAAGCAGCTCCCCACTGGCCGGCGACCCTCCGGCGACCACCAGGACCACCAGAAACGGCGGCAAGAGAGGGAGAGGAGAGAGAAAACGCGCGACAAAGGCGCGGCTTTCCGGCGCGATTCCGGCTTCGTCCGACGTCCGATCGAGGCGATTCCGGTGGCGTTGGAAAGCTTGTTCCGAGAGCTTTCTTTTGACACCAATTTTGAAGCAAATGGAGGTCGGATGAGTGAGATATGGAGGAGAGAAGTTTCGGGTTTTTCAAGATTTTTCGTCAGAACTACGACGATCCGACCGTTGGATCGACAATCCGAGACCACATATGGACTGAAGAAGAGGAGAGGAACATGGTGGTATGATCAGATCCGGCAAATGTCGCCGGTGACCGACGGCCGGCCACCGTGCGCAGTGGTGCCGGCGGTGGCTTCGGTGAGCTATGGAGATGGTTCAACTTCCAGAGGCTTCCTCATAAATTTTTGGAATTTTTGAGACACAGATAAACTTCAAGTAAGACAATTTTTATTATTTCTCTGTCTGTGGAGCATAAATACAGTGTTTCTTAAACAGGAAAAATTGGAGAAAAATTCTAAGAAAAATATATGATGAAAGTAAAATTATTTGGAGATATTCTATGGTGTTAGTTGAATTTTTGGGTGATCGTAGAATATTTTTGAGAAAAATGGATGGATTTTAGTTAGATTTTTAGCATATAGGCATATAAGATTGTTTGAAATTAAGATGTTTAAATTTTATATAATTGGTTGAAGCTTGAGGATGGAGGTTTAAATATGTGAATATTAAATTAGGTTGAATTAAGAATATGTTAGCTGTTGGAAACTTATGGAATTGAGTAAAATTCTTGAATAAAATATTCATGGGTGACTAGAAAATTACAATTCATTTTGCAATAGCCTTATAATATTATTAAGGACCGCGGGGCAAAATTTTAGAATTTTTAGAGCTTGTTTGAGTGGATTTTTGAAAAATGTCAATTATAGGGACTAAAATGTAATTTTTAAGATTTTGAGTATTGTCTGATTTGGAGGGCCCAGGAGGGGCCATGTGATATTGATGAGATGTGATTGTAGGAATTGAGAAATTAGAAGTGTTGTTTAAGCCTTTTTGCAGGTTGGGTAGGTCCTAGGTACAGGGGAAACTCTGCCGGATTTCCGGCATAAATTAAGCTGTCTGTTGCCTCTTTAGAGTTTTATTCTAACTTAGTACTAATAAATTTATAATTTAATTAGTAGGTGATCGAGATCAGCTATTTTTCTCAAAGACCAAATTAGTCATCGGTGTACTGTGAGTAAAATATTAATTTTAATTGTAATTTCGATATTATTATATGTTCAGCATGCCCATGCATCACTTATATGCATATATTTATGTAGTTAAACTCTAGGCACGATTTATGTTGCATTGATAACTGTTAAAGTGCCATGAATGTTGTTGCGGTAATTTGGAGCAGTGTGCGTGCGTTGGCGTGCGTGTGATGTGGTATGGACTATGGATAGGACGGGTAGTCACGGCTTGAGTTCTTCGCTGGGACCCTCGATTTGGTTATTAAGTGGAAGTCCGAGCTGAGTTCTTCGCTGGCACCAGGTTGGATTTAAGAGAGCTGTATAGGGGATCAGCTCCCATATATTATGATTGATGTTACAGGGTGCGTGAGTGCTCCAAATTTACCTTTTTGATGTTATGATGTGAAATTATTGCTGGTGTTGCATTTCACTCTACAGGGTGCATTAGCTTTAGATAGTTATAGAGATTATGGTTAAAATTGATATTTTACTCTCTGAGTCGAACGCTCACTCCTGTTCAATATTTTTCCAGGCCACAGGAGGAGTTATTTTACAGAGCAACCTGTTTTCTTCCTCGCAGGTTTAACGTCAACTATTTAATTGTTTTACTATCTTTTCTAAATTAAAAATCTAGAACTCCGCATGTGTTAGAAATAGTGTGGACCTTGGTAGAGGTTGTGTGAACTTAAATTTTTAAGATTAATAAATGAAGATTTGTATGGTATATAAACAGTTTGTAAATGAGGTAACAGGGTTGAGCTGGGCTCCCCTGATTTTAGTTTCTGAAAATTTCTGGGCTAAGTTGGCCCGAAATGAAATTATAACAGTTTGATTTAAATTATTTTATATGCATATTGGGCCTAAATTGTGGGCCAAGTTATGGATTTGAGGAATAGTTAGGCTTACTACGGGCCTCGGGGGCTTTAAGCTGGCCCAGGTCCTAGTGCCGGTCCGGCCCATAGGTTGTGTCGTGACAAAGTTGGTATTAGAGCTTAGGCTCTAGATTCATGGGAAATAATATAATTGAGAGTGTAAAAGGAGTCTTGTTAGGATGTTGCATGCGGAGTATAGGATTCTGTTTTGTCTTTTTCTGTAATTCTTTGTTTCTAGATTCTGCGTTATACCTCAGGAACTATAAAAGTGCCTCAGTTAGTGTCTTGATTTTCGTGGAGTGCATAGAAAGGTGAAATAGAGTTAGTAGACATGTGAGGTCCATGAGGATACGTACTCCAATAAATACTATATTTTTGTCAGTATGGGTTTAAATGGTGTGCCCATTTCGTGCAAGGCACGAGTACATAAAAGTGAGTCTTGAAAGTACAATTGCCCTAGATAAGGATGAGGATACCATCTGGCGATCATCAGTGGATGACCCAGTTAGAATAAGTTTGTGATAATAGAATATTCAGGAGAGATAAGAGATTAGGAGACCTAGTCTGTCAGGACGTATCGTAGTAACTATACAATGTTCTCAATGTCTGCTCTGTAAGCTGCAGATTACAGTACCGACATGAGATTATTGTGTAGAGCTGCGTGCATCCCCGTGGTGCTCCATAATGAGGGTGTTTACTGATGGCCTCTGTTTTGGTACAGCAATACCAGAACAGAGTTCTATATCTGCAGAGGAGTTGGGAACTCCTGGTTAAGAGTCTAGAGCTATAATATCGAAAGGTCACAGTTGGGTGGTAACTAGAGTCAGTGACTCAGTTAACCTAGCATGAGCTAGAGTTACATCAAGAGTTGCCATCAGACCAGAGGTTTCGGATTAGTTGCAAAGTAAATGTGACACTTATAGAGTGAGAATAGTATACATTTTGTGTATCAGTATGGAATAAAGTACAACCCTACTACCTAGAGAAGGTCGAAACTATGAATTGATGATTTTTAGAGCTATGATATGATAAAAGAGTCATTAAGTTGACATGATTCTGGCAATGTGGTAAATGTAGTACCTTTGTTGCTGCAAGTTAGGGTATAGTCCTATCTTTTCAGAAGGGATCGAAGGTTATTATTGATAATGATGACTTATGGAATAGTGTTCTAGATGGGACTGTAAAGTGTGGTAGAGAGTAGTTGGCTCGGGTATCCTGCAGAGGGTACAAGTTCCATTATAGGAACCATATATAATCAGATCATGATGGATGTAAATCCTTTGAATTGTATGATGGGTTTGGGTGCCCGGAATCTTAAGTTTTGGCTAATTGAGTAAACATGGAAAATAATAATAATAATAATAATAATAATAATAATAATAATAATAATAATAATAATAATAATAATAATAACAACAACAAATAAATAAAATTACTGCAGAATCAGTTCTCGAGGTAGTAAGGGTATTATGTAAACTAAAGGATAAGAATAGAAATCATACGATAAAGGTATGACTGCAATTTCCTGAGTTCCTTTCTAACTTCATATCGTTCAAAACAATAGTATAATCTAATTATAATAGTGTTAAGAGTAATAAATTAGCAAAGATAAATTATAGAAGGCCAATGGATAGAGAAAGTGCAGAATGAAAGTTTGGACAATTGATATCAGATGCAATATAATCTAAATGCTAGTGGAAGTACTAGCTAGAGTGGTCAAAGGACCAAATCTGAGTAGCATAGACATGTGATAACGTGGTAGAGACTCTGAAAGATATAGTTTGTAAGTACAGCTGTCATGTTAGGAAGAAGAATGGAACCAGGGATAGAATAGTCAAGTTCTATTTTGGGTAAGACAAAGGAGATAAACGGAAGGACAACCTGAGGAGCGCATAATAAAAGGAACAAAGTTAAGATATAGGGTAGGCTAAGTGTTATTCTTGGCAAGGTGAATGATAAGGATGGAAAACCCAAAATGGGACCACATTAGTGAGAATAGTGATGGAGGTATGGGATAACATAATAATGAGTAAATGCTAGAAGGTGTGCGAGGGTATTGCGGACTACCTAATTAGGTAGAGAAAACGAAGTTAGTAAGTAGTAAGTTGAATAAAGGTCAATCTAAGGGATCAAATAGGTATGATGATAGGAAAAGAATGATAGATAATGATACATATGCTTAGTTTAGACTTTTGAGATAGTGAGAAGGTAGTTAGAGGTTCGTTATGAATGTCAGGCAAACATTGTTAGTGTGATCAACAGAATCACTTTGTAGTGAAGCAATAACGATGTGACAAATGAGGGGTAGAAAAAAAAATGAAATGACAAGTCTGGGTGGTTATAAATCACTAGAAAGTTCAAGGATCAAATTAATGACCATAGATAAGGGTGGAATTAGTGTTGGAAGAATTTATTAGTGAGAGAAATCTTTCAGGAATCAACAAAAGTTAAGGGCACAATATAAACGATGATAGATATGAATCATTGGTCGAGTATAAGTAAAGTTAATAGATTATAAAACATTATGTCAGGAAGGACAATGGTACGGTAAAGTGTTCATGCAAATGATATCTTATAGGTAGAGCACAATTGTGCTAAGAGATGATGAAATTTGAAGAGAAAGACCAAGAAACATAGATTAAACATTATTATATGGACAATTGGCGTAGTTGAATATAAGAGGATATTTTTCTTTCTTTTCAAGTTTAGCTTGTGCTTTTGGTTTTAGAAGGTTATATAAGGAACAGAGACTGAGTCAAGGAGACCTAGTTATTTGAGAGTTTGGTAGGCACCAATTCATATACAATTTCCTGATATGAGAATGACAGTAAGTGCACACCTAGTGTTAAGTATGAAAGGATGATCAGAATAGTGACAGGAGTCAAATGGAGTTAGCTACCAAGGCTTGCAATTGTTTTAAACTATGAGCTAGAGGAAATACTAATTGTGGATGAGTTTTAATAGATGAAATTGTTGCTGATGGGTAATTTGAGGTTGAAGTTTAGAAAGCTATAGGCAGTATATGTGATTATATTAAGGAGAATGAATACATGAAGTATTTTGTTTAGAATTAAGGCATGGCACACATTTCCCACAGCCGTGTTAGTTCAGATGGAACTTATAGTTTCTGGAGCTCCTATCCATTCAGGATGAGCAATTTCCTACTAAGGCTGGTAGGGAATGATAATGTTTTGATAGTTAAGTTGGAAAAAGGGGATACAAGAAAAATTTTCTATGGTTAATTACAAGTGTTACAAAAGGTGAAGACTGTGCTGGTAGCAGTAAATCGTAAGGTTAGAATTCCCGAAGAAATAGAACTAGTAATCAAGATAAGACTAAGAAATAAAATGAAAGTTAAAGTTGATGATGGGATGGACATCCTTAAAGGAAAAGGTGTAAGGGTGAAATAGGACTAAGATTAATGAATAAGTACAGCAGGTTGAAAAGATATCAACAATACTAGAAATAGGAAAAAGGAAGTGGATAAGATCCAAAGGACAAGAAGAAAGCTCGGTAGAGCTAGTTATAATGATGAGGATAAGAAGGGATAGGTATGCTAGGAATACACCAAGAGATGTTTAAAACAAGTTATTATGAGATGATAGATTAAAGGAGTAGTAGAGCCTCGATCTGAGTGCTAATGTGTCAGAAGTAGGCCACATACTAAGAAGCTATAGGAAGAAGTCTAGATATTTATATTCCAGAGAAGGAGTGAGAATTGATAAGTCGCATGGGTTGAGTTGTCAGAGAATATAAACACTTTTGTTACCTAGAAGGAGAGACCCAGTTTACTTTCCAATATTGATAAATGATACACTTGGCCCTTGGAGGAGACTCTACCTGACTAGTTACATAAGATCGATAGAGGTTGGTCTAAGTACCTTAGTAATGACACAAAAGAGATTAAAAATTTGAAGTATCATGGGAGGAGAAGATTTATAGGTATTGACCACTGAAGTCATAGGAAGAGTAAAGATCTCGAACAAGATGCCTAGATTAGGTGCTACAGGAAAGCTACTCATAAGATACCATGGAACAAGGAACATAAGTTATGTCATTAGGGAAAACAGAGATCATTGAAACAAAGGAATGAGGACTGAAATCATCAAGAGACACGTTAGGGCGTAATAAAAGTGAGGTAAGCGCCAAAGTTAATTAAAGTTATCAGATATCAAGTCGAGAGTAATGGAGTTATAATGAATACCTGAGATGTCAGAAGAATGGTCAATGAATAGCCAAGAGATAAGAGCATCTCTAGAAAGAGATGATGACAAATAGGACACTATAGTAGAATCAGAGAACATTAGAATGTCATATATAATATACGAAGAGTTCGAAGAATAAATGTTTTACCAATATCTGCATAGCTGGAGGAGTAATGATTGCACTTATTTCGATAATATTCTTTTCCATATCTCTTGTTTATTCGAAAATTCTTAAGGGAATTTTTCTTAGAGGAAGAATGTAACAACTTAAAATTAAAAAAAAAAAAAAATTTTAAAGAATGGGATTTGCGTGTGACAGTGGGTTTTCAACATAAAAAACACACTTATTATTTAAAAAAAAAAAAAAATTTCAAAAGAAAAACGGGAGGAAACCCCCCCATTTCTCTTCTCTCCCTCTCCTTCCCTCCCTTCTTCTTCTTTCTTTTTCCGGTGACCGGCCGGCGACGTCCCAAGCAGCTCCCCACCGGCCGGCGACCCTCCGGCGACCACAAGGACCACCAGAAACGGCGGCAAGAGAGGGAGAGGAGAGAGAAAATGCGCGCACAGTGGGCAGCGGCTTTCCGGCGAGATTCCGGCTTCATTCGACGTCCGATCGAGGCGATTCCGGTGGCGTTGGAAAGCTTGTTCCGAGAGCTTTCTTTTGACACCAATTTTGAAGCAAATGGAGGTCGGATGAGTGAGATATGGAGGAGAGAAGTTTCAGGTTTTTCAAGCTTTTTCGCGATCTACGACGATCCGACCATTGGATCGACGATCCGAGACCACATATGGACTGAGGAAGAGGAGAGGAACATGGTGGTATGATCAGATCCGGCAAATGTCGCCGGTGACGGCCGCCACCGCGGCGCGGTGGTGCCGGCGGTGGCTCCGGTGAGCTATGGAGATGGTTCAACTTCCAGAGGCTTCCTCATAAATTTTTGAAATTTTTGAGACACAAATAAACTTCAGGTAAGACAATTTTTATTATTTCTCTGTCTGTGGAGCATAAATACAGTGTTTCTTAAACAGGAAAAATTGGAGAAAAATTCTAAGAAAAATATATGATGAAAGTAAAATTATTTGGAGATATTCTATGGTGTTAGTTGAATTTTTGGGTGATCGTAGAATATTTTTGAGAAAAATGGATGGATTTTAGTTAGATTTTTAGCATATAGGCATATAAGATTGTTTGAAATTAAGATGTTTAAATTTTATATAATTGGTTGAAGCTTGAGGATGGAGGTTTAAATATGTGAATATTAAATTAGGTTGAATTAAGAATATGTTAGCTGTTGGAAACTTATGGAATTGAGTAAAATTCTTGAATAAAATATTCATGGGTGACTAGAAAATTACAATTCATTTTGCAATAGCCTTATAATATTATTAAGGACCGCGGGCAAAATTTTAGAATTTTTAGAGCTTGTTTGAGTGGATTTTTGAAAAATGTCAATTATAGGGACTAAAATGTAATTTTTAAGATTTTGAGTATTGTCTGGTTTGGAGGGCCCAGGAGGGGCCATGTAATATTGATGAGATGTGATTGTAGGAATTGAGAAATTAGAAGTGTTGTTTAAGCCTTTTTGCAGGTTGGGTAGGTCCTAGGTACAGGGGAAACTCTGCCGGATTTCCGGCATAAATTAAGCTGTCTGTTGCCTCTTTAGAGTTTTATTCTAACTTAGTACTAATAAATTTATAATTTAATTATTAGGTGATCGAGATCAGCTATTTTTCTGCGTCCAGCAGCCAAATTAGTCATCGGTGTACTGTGAGTAAAATATTAATTTTAATTGTAATTTCGATATTATTATATGTTCAGCATGCCCATGCATCACTTATATGCATATATTTATGTAGTTAAACTCTAGGCACGATTTATGATGCATTGATAATCATAAAGTGCCATGAATGTTGTTGCGGTAATTTGGAGCAGCAGCGACGTTGGCGTGCGTGATGTGGTATGGACTATGGATAGGACGGGTAGTCACGCTTGAGTTCTTCACGGACCCGATCCTTCGAGGGGTAGTCACGCTTGAGTTCTTCACTGGGACCCTCGATTTGGTTATTAAGTGGAAGTCCGAAATGAGTTCTTCGGCACCAGTTGGATTTAAGAGAGTCAGATAGGGATCAGCTCCCATATATTATGATTGATGTTACAGGGTGCGTGAGTGCTCCAACTTTACCTTTTTGATGTTATGATGTGAAATTATTGCTGGTGTTGAATTTCACTCTACAGGGTGCATTAGCTTTAGATAGTTATAGAGATTATGGTTAAAATTGATATTTTACTCTTTGAGTCGAACGCTCACTCCTGTTCAATATTTTTCCAGGCCACAGGAGGAGTTATTTTACAGAGCAACCTGTTTTCTTCCTCGCAGGTTTAACGTCAACTATTTAATTGTTTTACTATCTTTTCTAAATTAAAAATCTAGAACTCCGCATGTGTTAGAAATAGTGTGGACCTTGGTAGAGGTTGTGTGAACTTAAATTTTTAAGATTAATAAATGAAGATTTGTATGGTATATAAACAGTTTGTAAATGAGGTAATTGAGGTTGAGTGGGCTCCCGATTTTAGTTCTGAAAATTTCAGGCTAAGTTGGCCCGAAATGAAATTATAACAGTTTGATTTAAATTATTTTATATGCATATTGAGCCTAAATTGTGGGCCAAGTTATGGATTTGAGGAATAGTTAGGCTTACTACGGGCCTCGGGGGCTTTAAGCTGGCCCAGGTCCTAGTGCCGGTCCGGCCCATAGGTTGGGTCGTGATAGAAAAGATTGCAAATGAGTTGAGCCACTCATAAATTATTTGAGACTTAATTTAATAAAAGCTTAACTCGACTCATTTTCTGAAAACAATTGAGTTTGAGCCTTATTTTTAAACTTTTTTAATAAATGAGTCAGATTACTAAGGCTTGCAATAAACAAACTTGTTATATGGACTTGTGAGCTAGCTTATTTAATATGCTCGTGATTAAAGTCATTAAATAGGCTAATTAGCGGGTTGTTTACAAGTTCATTTAATTATCTTTTTTAGTACTTATAGTCAGAACATTCTTATGTACTCTCATCGGGTAATATTAATGGAGCATTTCCTACATTGAAATGATGCATTTAAGATAAATAATTCTCTAGTGCCATAACAAAATCAAACTCTAATTGAAAATTAATCATTTATATTAATTAAAGTATTTCTTAACGTTCTAAATATATTAATTTTGTTTATAATCATTTTATAAAATATAGCTGCTTATGATTTAAATTTCTTTTAAAAAATTAAATTATTTTTAATATAAAAAATAAAATTAAAATGTTAGACGATAATTTTTTTTTTAATAATTTCCATTTAGATTATAAGAACATATTTAAACCATTATATATATATATATATATATATATATATATATATATATATATATATATATAACTTGACTAAAAATGTTGAACATAAAGTGACACATGACACATATTTGCTTTTTTTCACATTTATAAAATTGCAATAATGGATTGAATAATCATGTGAGAATCTTTCACGTTCGTTTAGTATTTAAGAAACACGCTACCACTTTTTTTTTTTTCCTTTTATTTTTTTTTTTTGTATAGGACGATATTTATTGGGTTGTCATTCTAACTAGATTCTTAATTGAAATAGTCGATTCACAGTATAATTTCTTTAATTTTAGGGTTAATTAAGACTTCACATAGAGAAATCATGCAACAAAGTGATTATTCTATCTAAATATTCTACATGAATCACAAGCCAATAAATATATATCAAATTATAATTCTTGATTTTTTTAAATAAACTATTTAATAATTATAATTTTCTAGATTTCACCCATGTATGTGTGTGTATATATATATATATATATATATATATAATTTCTCCTCTAGATAAGTTCTATTATTCACATTGATATACTGTTGGGTACCCCTCTGCCCGTAACGCCAGGACCTGAGCTTGGTACGAGCAATTCATAAGGTGCAATTCCAGGCCCACAACGGTTGCTAAGTTTCGGATCAGCGTTTCTCCTTTCAATCTCTTTTTCAATCTTCTTTATCTCCATTGAGAATTTGTAGAATGCTTCAATGATCTCAGTGTCACCTCCCCATGCTGAAAGGTCTTTCCTACCACCAATATATTGCTCATCCGTTGCATGCGTGGAAAGTATATCAAGCACAGACATGAAATATGTCGTTTCAGGAAGACTTGGCAGTGAAGATAAGAAATGCCCTTGTGGGTCTGCAAGAAAATTTGCATTTCCTTGATTAGGCAACAGCCTTCGCATATAGGGTGGCCTAACTGGGATGTACCCACCATAATGATATTGCCCAAAATTTAATGCTGCGTGCTGTGCTGTTACAATCCATAGGATGGTAGTAAGGAAAGAGGTGAGGTCCTCTGGAGTTGAGAGTTTGGGCCACCAATCGGCATGAGAAACATCAGCATGACCCACGTTGATGAACTCATTATAGCAGGCTTGAAGCTCAGTATCATATTGGACTAAACTTGCCTCTGGATAATAATAGTTCACATAGGTTCTAACCAATGTCTCAATGGCCGACCATATAAGAAGTCCATCGTTGGCATATGGATAATCTTCGATAAGCAATCTCAACCCATGTTTCCGGGTTGGGTCAGGCTCTGCCAGTCCTCTAAAAGGAAATGCAACCGAGGTAGCATTAGCTTTCAGCAAGTCATAAAGGTCCAAGGTTCTTTAGTTTTGTAGCTTTTATAGTCCAGCTTATATAGAATATTGAAAAATTTACCTTCTAATAAGGTCAGCAGGAAGGCCCTCCAAGTCGAATCTCCACCAATCTCTATAGGCAGATTGAGTAATCTCCATGCAGTATTTTTCTGGAGTGAAGTAGCACTCGATGATTCCTTTTGCATTGACCAGAACTTCACGAGCCTGTGCATTTATAGCCAATGTATCTCGCATGTGAGGCTTAAGAAGCTTGTAAACAGGGTGCATCACACTTAATTGCCGGTGTGCAGCTATTATAAATGGTTCCATGCATGTATGAACTCGCAACCTGCAGTTTAATTATCATAAATTAATTGATAATTACAACATTTCTGTTTAAAGGAATTGGGTTTTGCATACCAGTGATGAATTAGTTGATGGGCACCAGCATCATTGGAGGAAACATGGGCTTTGGCTAGTTGCCAGAGCCAATAAGTGGTATCATCCACAGGAGGGGTAACAACCTGCCTAGATGGTGAATTCATATCCATAGGTGGAAGGCTGAGTTCAATGGCAATGGGTTTCAATGTTCCCAATGGAGTCAAGAAAAATATTTTACGGGTTGCATGAGCTTTCCTTTCACCAAGAGCATTTATGCGATTCAGAAATGGAAGGTAGATATCATGGTAGTCCAGAATGAACAACTTTTTCTCTTCTAATGCCTGATAAGTATGGAATTTAACAATGTAAAGTTTGGGGAAATGGTGTGCTTGTACAAGAAAAACAAGAGATTAAGCAAAACAACACAGAATAGCACTGAAAGCAAGCAAAAATCACTATTGCATGCTAGATTTAAGGCAACGGCTATTTTGCAACGGTTATCAAACAACTACTTTATGTTATAACGACGGAGGGAAATGCAATGGTTCTCAAATCACTACCATTAACTTATGATTACAGTTGCATTATGTAGTAGTGAATAAAAGGTAACTCTCTCAAGTAACGAGCCCATCAAGCAACATCATACCTGCTGTACGGTCATTCCATTAAGGTAGCCTGAGATATGCTCTTCTTTGAGCGAAGATTCTTGTGGACCATAGATGGAGGGATTCAGTTTGCTTACAGGAGGAAAAATCTAGACATAAAAGCTCATTATTGCTGGAATTTAATGTGTTATTGTATGGAAATGTGAAGTAACATGACGAAAAATGAAAACGTATGCTTTTATTTATTTGTTTATTAAGCTTTTCCTCATTTGAAGAATTCAATGAGCTAACCTTAAGCCTTTCGATGCTTAAAGGGTTTAAACCTCTAAGTGTTAAACGACCAAACTCATCATCTCGCAAGCAGCAAGACGCTCCCCCTGAAACAGAAAACAAGTATAAAAGAATCATATGTAGTTAGTCCCGTGGAATTAATTTTTCCAACAAATTATGAAGAAAATTCTTCAAAGAGAAGATTTTGGATTCTGATTGAATGCTCACATAGCCTCATTTATTAAAAAAGAAAAGCTTAAATTAGTTTTTTTTTTTTTTTTTTAAAGCAAATGAATTTTATTAATACATTTAAGAAAAAAATTAGCATATTCGATCATCAAATCTTCCTAGTTCATCTGCTTACAAAAAGCTTAAATTAATTAGTTACTTACGAGATATGCCATTTGGAGGGTCAAATTTGTATATTTCTTTTATGGACTGCAGGATCTTGGTGAGCATAGATGGCAGTGGAAGCCTGCTCCAATTCTCAATTGGTAACTGTACTCCCAAGGGAGTCCTCCTTTTATACAGAGAATTAATTTCAGAAAAATCCTTGATAGAATAACTGTTCATGGAGGCATTTCTTAGTGTAGGAATTAAATTTTTGAGCAATCCTTTCAACTTTCCTGCAGCCACAGCTTTAGTTTTAGAATCGTCAAGCGCTTCGTCTCGTGGCACATACATTGGCGTTTGTTCATTCACTGGGGATTCTGTGCTCACATCTGCAACATTCGTTAATGCAATTTTTTATCAGTTTATTATTAATTAACTCAACCTTTATTCACTACTCAAATGATAATAAAATTATCTATCAAGACTAGCCTGTGTTGCTTGGGTGACGTCCAGTACGACACCGTCTTGGATATGGGCAATTCTCACCTCCTAAAGTTGGTCTTGAATATTCCATTCCTCTGTCAGGATTTCCTAAATCATTGTATACATCATAATCATATATTCTATCTGATAATTTTCTGACTCCCTTTCCATCACCTCTTAACTGCTCAAGTTCACTTTCTCTAAACTCTTTTAGCCCTAATGGTGTTTGACAGGGTAAATATGCCTGCCAAATCCAAGAATTTAAAAGAAAAGTGTAAGTAGATTTTTGAAGAACTTTGCATGATTAATTAATTTAGCCTAGTTTGAGGGAAAGAATTAATTAAAAATTTTACCTTGTTAAAGAAAAAGATCCTTTTCTCAGGATGAATCTTGTCTGGTTGAACCCAAGAATTGCAAGCAAAGTGGATAACTCCTTCAATGTTGACGCTTTCAAGATAGAACTCCTTGTGATATTTATTAATCACTGTGATAGCTCCTGGAATCCCAAAGTTTGAATCTACCTGAAATTCTACTTCGTAAGTGACTTGTTTGGCCTCAGTTTTATTGCTTTTGGACCATTTTAATGTAGCTTCGCTGCTTAGGTTTGCCTGCATTATCCCTTCATAAGACAAACAAAATCATCAAATGAATGGAAATGAATGGGCAAATGTAACTAGCCAAAAAAAAAAAAAAAAAAAAGAAGAAGAAGAAGAGTTCTTTGAAGGAAGATGAAAATAAACGTTTAATACTTGGATCAATGTGGGTGCTAACGAGCTGGAAGACAACACCTCCCTGGCTAGGGTAAGTGTTATCTAAGAAATGAAGCATTTTCTCCCAATATTCCGTCTCGCAATTCCTCAGAGTCACCTCTGCTGTGATCTTGAGCTTCACAGGCTTTTCTGCTACTGCTTCCACAATGGGATTATAAAAAATAAGAGCAGCCACAGTAGTAGTTCTCGGCTTTTTCATCATTTTCTGATGATTTCTCTTATTATTAACCAAGGACGGAAATAAAAAGGCGGTGAAAGCAGAAACTTTGTTTTGTTGAATAAAAGAGGGGAAAGAACGATGTTTGTCCATCACCATGAATGAACCCACACCTTCCATAGTTATTGCCATTTTTACAAACACAATAATGCTACAAAGTTTATATATATGCCCTCAGCTTTCATATATAAAAGCAATATGCAGTAATGGAGTTTGGAGGATTGAAGGTTGCTGATGGTTTATTTATAGGGAAGATAATATTTCAGCTGCTGATAAATATCAGTGTATATATCAAAAGATTATGAATTTCTTGTTTTATTTAAAAGGATTTTTCTTTTCATTATTTTTTCTTGCACGTGACATTCATTATTCATCACAATTTTACAATTATGTTTATTGTGTCTCATATAATATAATTCATGCTTCCCTCTGCACAATACGACGAAGACTAAAAACTCAGGCGACAGTGTCCTTGATAAACTTTGCGACTGAACATTTAACAATATGAAAAATGTGTTATTCCCTAATCGATATATTTATTAATTTTTTATTTATAAATGTTAGCAAAAAATTTTAATTTATCTCTTAACATTTGTATATGGCATCTATTCTGGTCTTTATTTAAATATATATATATATATATATATATATATAGTTTTGTTTATATTATTATTATTATTATTATTATTATTATTATTATTATTATTATTATTATCTCATAATTTATTTTTTAAAATAAAACTTATTAAAATTTATTATTTTTTTTTCATTTATGTTAATTACCACCTTCACTAAAAAATCTTTTAGAGATGATTCACAGATTTGTCATTAACAATGTAAGTTAGTGACAGATCTGTAGTTAATTGGAATAAGGTTTAATTTAATTTCTGTATTTATTGAAGAGGTCTAATTTAACCTATTTTTAACTTTTAGTCTAATTTAACTCATAAGTTTTGATTTATGTTCAAATTAGTCTAATTAACAAAATATTATTTTTTAATATTAAAATATAATATAAAAATAATTTATTTAATATTTTAATTATACAAATTATACAATATAAAAATAATATTTTAATATCATTTTTAAAATATTTAATTATTTTGTTTAAATAATATTAAAAAATGACTTTTGTTAATATTAAAATATTATTTTTATATTGTATAATTAATTAATTAATTTGTTTATATATCAAATAATTGATTTAAATAAATTATTTAATATTAAAATATTATTTTTCTATTATATAATTAATTAAATAAAAATATTATTTTTATTATTCAATATTATTAATTAAACCGAAAATATAAAAAAATATTTTTATTGGAATAGTAATAATTTTTAATTTTAATTAATTATATGAAAATATAAAAATATTTTTTTTATATTTTCGGTTTAATTAATAATATTGAATAATAAAAATAATATTTTTATTTTTATTAATTAAATATACAATATAAAAATAATAATTTAATATTAAAAAATAATTAAATAATTAAATAATTTCATTTTTTGTTAATTGGACTAATTTGAGCATAAATCAAAACTTATAGATTAAATTGGATCAAAAGTTAAAAATAGACTAAATTAAACCTCCCAAATAAGTAAAGGGGCAATTTAAACCTTATTCCATAGTTAATTCATTACTTAGATCTGTTAGTAGTAAGATTTTTACTTTTCGGCTATAATCATAATAAATTTGTAGAAATCACAAAATTGAGTTTTAGCAATGAAATAGTTTTAGCAATGAAATACACCTGAAACTTTCATCACTAAGTATTAGCAACGGTCTCACAATTTTGATCTATTGCTAATTAAATTTGTAGCGTTTTTTTTTATTTTTTTTATCAAATCTTGGTACGATTTACGATATGATGAGTTGAAAAATTATATATGATGCTGTCACAAGAATCTTCACGGTTATGGACTTGCAAAATAGGAAAACAATGGGTGAGTTAGTTGACCACCACATCTAGTTGATCACCACTCCAATACCTACTCCAATACCTAAGTCAGTATTGGAGTTTTGGACAATGAGAATAGAGTTCTCTATGTAGTTGATCACCACTCCAATACCTAAGTCAATATTGGAGTTTTGGACAATGAGAATAGAGTTGAGAGAATAAGGATTGGATCCTCTCTCTCTCTCTCTCTCTCTCTCTCTCTCTCTCTCTCTCTCTCTCTCTCTCTCTCTATATATATATATATATATATATACATCAGTTAGACTCCCATTAGCATTAGGAGTGTTGAGTCGTGATAAGGATTAATCCCCGAATATCTGAGACTATCCAATTGCTAAAGTTTTTATTGGTATAGGACTCATCTTCTTATTAGGATTCTAACTCATCATGTGAGTATTTTGAAATCTTGTCTTAGGAGAGGGAGATCTTCCACATTGGAATGACCTATATACCAGTTGGGCGAGAACGAACCATGGGCAATTGGGCAAATGTCCCTATACCTGTTGGGCGAACAACCTATTGGCAAATGCCCTTATACTTGTTGGGTGAATGACTTATGGGTGAACGTCCTTCAGGCGAACATGTTTATAGTAGCATCATTAGTCCCCCCTTAAAATGTCTCTGAATCTTTAAGTTTGAGTGTTCTAATTTTGCAATGTATGGCTGCAATCTTGCCACATCATCTGGTCTAGTCGGTTTCGCACACATAAATGTTACCTTTGGTTGGCCAATATTTCTTGTCCTTTAGTCTTCCCAAAATACCTTTTTGATACCTGAGGTCATTAAATGACTTCTCTATATATGCTTTGGGGGGTTATCCCCTTCTCATTATGTTTTTCCTTTTGAGTTTGAGTTTAAAATCTTTCTATTGATTCTTTATTGGTTCTTTGGATTTCATCAGAATCTTCCACTCTCTAAGTTGTGGAATCACCCCGTGACTCCCAAGAGATGCCCAACAGTGCATACGCGCTCATCCCCTCGGACAACAGTTATAGCAATGATCCTGAAGTGGTTACAGGTACTTCCGAGCGAGCGAATGGTATGAGCAAAGGTAGTCTTCCCGAGGTGGGCATACAAGAGGCTAATTTAGCCGTAGGAGGTGAGAATGAGGTTAGACACCCAGAGCAGGCAAGCGGTTTGGGTGGGGCTACTCTGGCTAAGGCAAATAATGACAGTGGTCCTATTGCATTAATCAAGTCAAAATTTAGGAAAACCTTTATTCATTCAATCTTGTAGAAATATGATGTGTTGAACGGCTACATGTTCCATCATGTACAAGAGGACTTTAAGGTGTATGACTCTATCGTTTAGCCCAATTTCTTCATGATTTATGGAGAAACATTCAAGGATGGCTTCTGACTCCCTCTAGACCATTTTTATGCATAGGTGTTAGAGTTTTACAATATCTATGTCACCTAACTAGCGCCCAACAACTGGAGGACCATGGTGGCTCTTAGGGGTTTATACCGTCAGTACAACATTGAGTGCAAGGCTAAATTTTTGCTAGCTTCTTCCAACTGCTTGATCGCCTAGGACATTAGTTTAATTACTTTCAAACGAAAAAGGGTTGTCATCTTTTTTATGGGTCTCCCTTCTTCAGTGAAAAGATGGAAGAATAAGCTTTTTTCTCCTGGGACAGGCCATAGGAGTTAGCTAGGGGAATTTCCCCTTGATTTGGTCATTGAATGTGAAATCCAGGAAAGGGGAGATCAGACTGACAAAGAATGAACATGTTGCAGTTGTTGAGCTTAAGAGTTTGGTCGAGGGGCTCCGTTTCCCAGTGTCCCCTTTCATCACCTGAGAGGTGAACATATATTGAGGTATAGTAGAGAGTGGGATCCTTGTCATTGGTCTGATGGTTGGGGACGTGCCCGTTAGGGAAGAGCCCTGAGGGCCTGGTCATGAGGGTATTTTTCTAAACTAGCCTTGTGCGACTAGTAAACTTACTAATTGTCTTTTGTTTATACAGGTATTGTGACACCCCTTACCTGTCTACAGTATAGCTGAGTAAGATATGCCACACAGTGTGCCGGAGCGCCATATCTTATTCCATAACAATTTACCGTTCTTAACTCATTTATTTATTTATCACCAAGTGCAAAGTTTTACCAATTATATCATTTATTTACAAATTTGATTAATATGAATTTTTCGCAAATTTTTATAGAAAATCTGGCAGAGTGCCGGTTGTAAATTGGAAAAATAATTCTTCTGTACCTGTTAAAAAAACACTTCCAATATGGTTTTCAGATCTAGAACTCCAATATACATATATATCAACTCAATATCCAAATCTCAACACAATTTTCAAAATTTTTGTTCATATCACAACTCGAATCAATTTCATGAATAACTCTCCATCATTTTATTTTTCAACAAAATATACTGATAATTACAGTAACATAAAATTTCATATATTTATATTATCATATGATTTCATGAGTTTGTAATTACAATAAAAAATTAGTACAAAATACAAAGTACAAAATACAATCCAAAATCCTAATATCCTATCAAGTACACTACAGATAAAAGGTGACTCTGGACTCTGCGCAGATCTGACTAATCACCCAGTTTGAGGCCTGCTGGGCTCACCAGCTATGTCTCCAGTACCTGCACGTGGCAAAAGCGACGCGCTAAGCAATACTGCTTAGTGGTGCCAATATAAAATAAAATAGCTAAAATAAAATAAATGTCCGAATGTATGCTGACATTTTATGTAGACTAAGTTTCTGGCAATTATTAGAGTATTATTTGATTAAAATTTGGTAAGATTTATTTCAATTGGCCAAGTAACCTACACTAGTCGACTGAACTGGATAAACGGGTAAATTGGCACTGGGTACCAAGTACCTCAGGCCATCACACCATCGGTCACATTGTGTCTCTCGGTGTGCAACAGAACAGCTAATAAGCTGTAATATTTATTAGGCATGAAACCCAAATATAGTAAACTCAATCAAAATAGCCAAAGACTATTATATCATAGAATGGCACGTAAAGCCATTTGCAATACTACTAACAGAACCCTATTGGCATGCCAACCTATCCAAACCAATCATTCTAGGCATATTAGGGCATTTTACACAGTTAATGATTTGATTATTTATTTTTTTGTAATGTAGAGGTCACTATTCACTTGATTATTTCCACTCAAAGGTGGACTTTTTAATTTATAATAGATTTATTGAACCTAAGTTCACCAAGATACCACATTTTGGTTCACAAAAGTGTTGACTTTAGTTGCTAATCAATACTTAAAACTAATAGGAAATAAATCAAAAATTTCAGTTTTAGGTGCTAGAGTTCACTGTTCCATTAGGTAATTCTACAATGAGAATTTTGCCAAATGTTCTTAATTAAAGTTGTTCCTTTATGTATCTTTTTTAATTCCCTTTTTGAATCACTCCATTTGGAGTTTTCTAGCTCAAGTTATACTACTTTCTTTAAGACTGGCCGGATTGGCATTTACCCAGAATTTCTGGGCAGAAATGGTTTTGGTAGTTTTGATATCCTGACTTTGGTTAGCAATTCAGATGGGTTATGGTCAGAATTTGATTTGGTGTTCTTCATGAAAGTTGTTCTAAATTGTCTAAGCTTTTCATTGATATAAAGTTTAGGTCAATTGGACTTTTCTACACTGAATTATGACCATTTGAACAAATACTATTCATTTGATCATTTTTCAGGGATAGCATGTTGGTCACCCGAATTAGGATAGTTTTTTAGTCAACTTGGGTTGGTTTTCTGGGTAGGGTTTCTTCACCAAAGTTGTGCTATTATGTGTCTAGTTTCATATACAATTGGCCTTACACCAATTAAACCTACACCTTTCAAGTTACAGCTGCCCCAACTTGCTGGACTCACACCCAGCCCTGCAGGTCACCTAGGCTAGCATACCTAACCTCAATTCCAATGTTATAAAACACTTCAATTCCTCATCAAATATAGCCAAATGGTCACTAATTGACCATTACAATATTCATATACCAGTACATGAGAAAACCCTAAATTTGGTCAAGTCTCCAAGTTCTCAAAGTTCAATTTATGCATTAAACTTATAATTTCAACTTATATCATGTCCTTAAACATGAATTGAGTGAGAGAGAGAATAAATTGGGCACTAACCTTAGTTGAAGAGTTTCTCACACTTGCAAAACCTCTTTGTTTCCTTTCCTTTTTGCTGCCTCAAGTCTACAAAAGGTATAAAGATCAAATTTAGTGAAAACAAGGTAGGGTTTTATGGTGATTTAAGGTGGGATTTGAAGCTTTGTTGAGATGGCAATGGTGGAACACCATGGAGCTGGTTCGGCCAGCAGAAGAAGAAAGACAATTCTGGAGTTTTTTTTCTTAATTCTTATCTCTTTTATTTGTTTTAAGAAGACTTACTAAATGGTGATTGGTGGGAGGTTTTAAATGACATCATTATAATGTCATAATTAGGCATTTTAGTCATTTTTTTTCTTTCATTTCTACTCACTTCAAATTAATTTTTCATCAACATTAATTCATACTTTATGTCATATAATTTACGTACTTAATTGGACAAGTTGGTCAAAAATCATCTCTGAAGATGAAATGACCAAAATGCCCTCCGTTTGGCTTAACGAGCTAAAATTGTGTGTACCAATTGATTTAATTTTCCTTGGCTTTTCTTAGTAATTTATTATCATCAAACCCTCAATAACCCTTTACTGGAGTCTTAAAAATTATTTCATGGAGTTTTCCCTAGGTCTAGGGTTGCTAACGGCCTTCACCGTCACTTCCATTAGAGTCACTCATCGCTGGGACTACGACTCATTTAACCTTAGTGCATTTCATTTCTAAAAATTTTCCTTAATTTTTCTTATCATTATTTGGTTTATTTATAACTCCTCACTCTAGTCTAATTATGATGCTAAATATTCTAGCTGCCCAGACCGATATTGGTCATCAGAACAGTAGAACGTACGGACTAGCTAAAGTGAGGATGTTACAGCTCTTCCCCTCTGATAAAAATTTCATCCTCAAAATTTACCTGATGTAAATAGTTGAGGGAACTGCTGCCTCATCATCTCTTCACTTTCCCAAGTTACCTCCTCGGTATTATGGTGCCTCCAAAGCACTTTCACCAGTGAAATTTATTTATTTCTTAGTTCCTTCACTTCCCGAGCTAGGATCCGTATGGGTTCTTCTGCATATGTCAAGTCTAGTTGAATTTCAATCTCTTCCATGGAGATGACATGTGAAGGGTCTGAGCAGTATCTTCTTAGCATCGACACATGAAACACATTGTGGATCTTATCTAGTTCTGGTGGTAAAGCTAACCGATAGGCCACTGGTCCCATATGTTCAATGACTTCATATGGGCCAATGAACCTAGGACTTAACTTACCCTTTCTTCCAAACCTCAGTACCTTCTTCCATCGTGAGACTTTGAGAAACACTTTGAGAAACACTTTCTCTTCAAGTCGGCATAAGATTTCTGTCTATCTGAGGCAACCTTCAAATTAGCTTTGATTAATTTTACTTTCTCCTCAGTCTGTTTCACCAGGTCTGGTCCTACAAGCTTATCTTCACCAAATTCAGTCCAACACCCTGGGGTTCTACACTTCCTCCCATACAGTGCTTCATACAGGGCCATTTGGATGCTAGCTTGGTAGCTATTGTTATACGCGAATTCTACCAGTGGAAGGTATCTATCCCAACTCCCCTCAAACTCAATGACAGAACTCCTCAACATATCCTTAAGGACCTGGATTACTCATTCCGACTGTCCATCCGTCTGAGGATGAAAAGCCGTGCTAAAGTGGAGTTGTGTGCCCAAGGCTTCATGCAACTTCTTCCAAAATCCCGATATAAACCTTGGGTCTCGATCAGATATGATGGAAAGTGGGATTCCATGCAGTCTAACTATCTCACTGATATACAACTCTGCTAGCTTCTCCAATGAGTAGTCAGTCCTAACAGGAAAAAAATGTGCTAACTTCATCAATCTATCCACTATCACCCACACTGCATCATGCTTCTTCTGGGTGAAAGGTAGACCACTGACAAAATCTATAGTGACCCGGTCCCATTTCCATTCAGGTATACTTATAAGCTGTAGCAATCCTGATGGAACTTGATGTTCTGCTTTAACTTGCTGACATGTCAAGCACCTAGTAACATAGTCAGCTATATCCTTTTTCATACCAGGCCACCAATAATGAGGCTTCAGATCATTATGCATTTTTGTGCTTTTTGGGTGCATAGCATAAACACTGGTGTGTGCTTCTTTTAGAATACTAGTCTTCAATTCCCCATCATCTGGTACACACACTCTTCCTTTGTAGTATAGAAACCCATCTGCTTTCACCTCATAATCAGTTTCCTTCCCTTCTGAGATTTTTCCCATAATAGCCATTAATTTTTCATCTGCCTTCTGCCCATCTTGTATCTGCTGTAGTAGGTTTGGCGTCACTTGTAACTCGGCCAAAATAGCTCCATCTTAAGCTAAAAACAGATGGGCATTTAGTGATCTTAAAGCTGTGATGGACTTTCTGCTCAAGGCATCAGCAACTACATGTGCCTTCCCTGGATGGTACTCTATCACACAATCATAGTCCTTTAGGAACTCAATCCATCGCCTCTGTCTAAGGTTGAGCTCCTTCTGGTTGGCAAGTATTTTAGATTTTTGTGGTCTGTATGGATGTAGCACTTTTCACCATACAAATAATGCCTCCATATCTTCAGTGCGAAGATAATTGTTGCTAGCTCCAGATCATGAGTAGGGTAGTTCTGTTCATATGGCCTTAACTGCCTGGAAGCATAGGTGACCACTTTTCCCTCTTGCATCAATATACACCCTAACCCATTATGCGAGGCATTACTATAGACTACAAAGTCCTTTCCCATTACTGGCTATGTTAACACTGGTGCGTCTGTCAACATAGCCTTCAGTCTCTCAAAACTGGCTTGGCACTTGTCGTTCCAGCCAAATTTCACATTCTTGTGTAACAACTTAGTTATTAGAGCAGTTATGAGAGAGAACCCCTTCACAAATCTTCTGTAATACCCAGCTAGCCCCAAGAAACTTTTGACCTCAGTTGTATTTCTGGAAGGTTTACATTCCATCACTGCTTCTATCTTCTTGGGATCCACTCTAATCCTCTCAGCTGATACTATGTGTCCAAGGAAGGAGATCTCACTCATCCAGAAGTCATACTTGGATAGCTTAGTATATAGCTTCTTTTCTCACAGGGTTTGCAGAACAATCCTCAAATGTTCATCGTGTTCTTCCCTAGTATTGGAATACACTAGGATGTCATCAATGAAGACCACTACAAATCGATCTAGATATGAATGGAAGATACGGTTCATAAGGTCCATGAATGCTGCTGGTGCATTTGTTAATCCAAACGGCATCACTAGGAATTCATAATGCCCATACCGGGTTCCGAATGCAGTTTTAGACACATCTGCATCCTTTACCCTCAGCTGATGATACCCTGATCTGAGATCAATTTTTGAAAATACACTGGCTTCCTTCAACTGATCAAACAGATCGTCAATTCTGGGCAACGGATATTTATTCTTCACAGTTACTTTGTTCAACTACCGATAATCAATGCACAATCTTAAGGTTCCATCCTTCTTCTTCATAAACAGCACCGGAGCTCCCCATGGTGACACACTGCGGCGTATGAACCCCTTATCCAGTAACTCCTGCAACTGGATTTTCAGCTTCTTCAATTTAGTGGGTGCCATCCTATAAGGAGCAATAGAAATTGGTGCTGTACCCGGCATTACCTCAATAGCAAATTCGACTTCTCTTTCTAGTGGTAAATCAGGCAGTTATTCAGGAAATAATTCTGGGAAGTCTCTTACTGTGGGTATATCACACAGGTTTGGCGTTGCCTGCCTAGTATCAACCCCGTGTGCTAGGTAGGCTTCACAGCCTTTTCTCATCAATCTTCTTGCAACTATGGCTGAGATGACATTGGACAGCAAATCTGTCCTTTCACCCACAACTGAAATCTCATTACCCTCAGGAGTTTTCAGAGAAATCCTTTTCAGTTTACAATTAACTATTGCCTGATGACGTGATAACCAGTCCATTCCCAAAATCACATGAAACTCATGGAAGGGCAATTCAATTAGGTCTGCTGAGAATTCATATCCCTGAATCCTCAATGGGCAACCTTTACGCACCTTATTCACTATCACACTGTGGCCTAGTGGATTTGTGACCATAATGTCTTAGTCACTCTCCTCTACTGGGACTCCCCTCTCTACAGGTAGCTTGATGCAGATATATGAATGGGTAGATCCTGGATCCACCAATGCATGCACAGGCAAAGTGTAGAGGAAGAACGTACCCCTGATGACATCTGGGGCATCTTGCTCCTCCTGGGCTCTCATAGCATAAGCTCTGGCAGGTACTCTGGCCTCTAGCCTCTCAGCTGACTCAGATGCAGGCCTCTGTGATGGACCAGCTACCTCAGATTTATCGGACTTCCTACCCTTTGAGGTACAGGGGCAGGCCTATCTGCTTGTGTTGGGGCAGCTGTAGCAGTCCTCTTCGGACAGTTTCTAATCTGATGTTCTGTAGACCCGCATCGTAAGCAAGCACCAGTCACTCGCCAACACTCCCCCTTATGCCACTTCTGGCAGTATGGACAGGCAGAAGATGCTGGGGCTGGTCCCCTGAACACCGTCCCTGGAGAGCTGCCCACAGATGGGGTGGACTGGCCTCTCCTAGGTGTGAACTGTGGTCTAGGCTCCTGGGTCTGACCCTGACCTTGTGGTTGACCCGAACTCTGAGCAGGAGGACCCTTAAACTTTTTACTGGGAGCAGAGAATGAACTGGACTGACCTGGACCCCTCTTCTGCTGTCTTTCCCTTTTGTTTTGCTCATTTATTCTGACTCTTTCTACTTTCAATGTAGCATCGACTAATTTGGCAAAATCTATAATCTCCAATGCTGTTATCATGACCTTAATATTGCCATTTAGCCCTTCTTCAAACCTTCTGCACCTCTCAGCCTCTGTAGGGACTATCTCCCTCTCATACCGGCTCAGTCTGACAAATTCACGCTCATATTGTACCATTGATAGTTGCCTCTATCTCAAAATGATAAATTCTCTTCTTCTCTCTTCTAGATACACTTTACTGACATACTTGTTCCTAAACTCTGTGAGGAAGAAATCTCAGGTAATCTGATCTGGCTGTACCTCACTGGATACTGTGTCCCACCACTGGTATGCGTCATCTTAAAGTAGGGACACAGCAACCTCCAGGTTCTGCTAGGGGGGTGCAATGAAGCTGTTTCAACACTCTTCCAGTTCTATCAAACTAATTTTCAGCTGTCATGGGGTCATCCTCCTTCTTCCCAAAGAAATCTACAGCCCCATGTTTTCGTGGTTTTTCCATATGGGACTTCTGTGGTGGCGGCGGAGGTTATGGTTGTGGTTGTGGTTGTGGAATTGCCCTCATCATTTGTCGATAAAATTCAATCATTTGCTAGAATAACGCAAACTGAGGTTGGGCAGGTACCTCAGCTACTGGTGGAGCAGATTTTCCCTTGTCTCCTGATTCAGCCCTTGGTGGAGCATGACTCTCCACCTCTTTATCAACTGCTCTTTGAGAAGCAGGATCCATATCCTAATCAAAATAAGAAAACAAACGGATCTGCATCAGTGTCACCTCAACACTTATAAATGCAATGCAATGGTATGCACTCTATCTAGGCCCAGAAACGCCTAAACCGATGCTCTGATACCACTAAATGTGACACCCCTTACCCGTCTACAGTGTAGCCGAGCAAGATATGCCACACAGTGTGCCGGAGTGCCATATCTTATTCCATAACAATTTACCCTTCTTAATTCATTTATTTATTTATCACCAAGTGCAAAGTTTTACTAATTATGCCATTTATTTATAAATTTGATTAATCTGAATTTTCCGTAAATTTTTGTAGAAAATCTGGCAGAGTGCCGGCTGTAAATTGAAAAAACAATTCTTCTGAACCTGTTAAAAAAACACTTCCAATATGGTTTTCAGATCCATAACTCCAATATACATACATATCAACTCAATATCCAAATCTCAACACAATTTTCAAAATTTTTGTTCATATCACAACTCGAATCAATTTCATGAATAACTCCCCATCATTTTATTTTTCAACAAAATATACTGATAATTACAGTAACATGAAATTTCATATATTTACATTGTCATATGATTTCATGAGTTTGTAATTACAATAAAAAACTAGCACAAAATGCAAAGTATAAAATATAATCCAAAATCCTAATATCTTGCCAAGTGCACTGCAGAGAAGAGGTGACTCTGGACTCTGCGCAGATCTGACTAATCACTTGGTCTGAGGTTTGCTGGGCTCCCCAGCTATGTCTCCAGTACTTGCGCGTGGCAAAAGCAACACACTAAGCAATACTGCTTAGTGGTGCCAATATAAAATAAAATAGGTAAAATAAAATGTATGTGCAGAATATATGCTGACATTTTATGTAGACCAAGTTTCTGGTAATTATTGTAGTATTATTTGATTTAAATTTGGTAAATTTTATTTCAATTGCCCAAGTAACCTATACTAGTTGACTGGCTGGATAAACGGGTAAACTGGCACTGGGTACCAAGTACCTCAGGCCATCACACCATCGGTCACATTGTGTCTCTCGGTGTGTAACAGAACAGCTAATAAGCTGCAATATTTATTAGGCATGAAACCCAAATATAGTAAACTCAATCAAAATAGCCAAAGATTATTATGTCACAGAATGACACGTAACGCCATAAAACACAGAATGGCTTAAAGCCATATGCAGTATTGCTAACAGAACCCTATTGGCATGCCAACCTATCCAAACCAATCATTCTAAGCATACTAGGGCATTTTACACAATTAATGATTTGATTATTTATTTTTTTGTAATGTAGAGGTCACTATTCATTTGACTATTTGTACTCAAAGGTGGACTTTTTAATTTATAATAGATTTTTTAAACCTAATTTCACTAAGATACCATATTTTGGTTCACAAAAGTGTTGACATTAATTGTCAATCAATACTTAAAACCAATAGGAAACAAATCAAAAATTTCAATTTTGGGTGCTAGAGTTCACTATGCCATTAGGCAATTCTACAATGAGAATTTTGTCAAATATTCTTAATCAAAGTTGTTCCTTTATGTGTCTTCTTTAATTCTCTTTTTGAATCACTCCATTTGGAGTTTTCTAGCTCAAGTTATGCTAATTTCTTTAGGACTGGCTGGATTGGCATCTACCCAGAATTTCTGGGCAGAAATGGTTCTGGCAGTTTTGATACCCTGACTTTGGTTAGCAATTCAGATGGGTTATGGTCAGAATTTGATTTGGTGTTCTTCATAAAAGTTATTCTAAATTATCTAAGCTTTTCATTGATATAAAGTTCAGGTCAATTGGACTTTTCTACACTGAGTTATGACCATTTGAACAAAAACTGTTCATTTGGTCATTTTTCAGGGATAGCATGTTGGTCACCCGGATTAGGGTAGTTTTTTGATCAACTTGGGTTGGTTTTCTAGGTAGGATTTCTTCACCAAAGTTGTGCCATTATGGGTCTAGCTTCATGTACAATTGGTCTTGCACCAATTGAACCTACACCTTTCAAGTTACAGCTACCCCAACTTGCTGAACTCACACCCAGCCCTGCAAGTTACCTAGGGCAGCATACCTAACCTCAATTCCATTGTCATAAAACACTTCAATTCCTCATCAAATATAGCCAAATGGTCACTAATTGACCATTACAATGTTCAGATATCATTACATGAGCAAACCCTAATTTTGCTCAAGTCTCCAAGTTCTCAAAGTTTAATTTATGCGTTAAACTTATAATTTCAACTTATATCATGTCCTTAAACATGAATTGAGTGAGAGAGAGAATAAATTGGGCACTAACCTTAGTTGAAGAGTTTCTCACACTTGCAAAACCTCTTTGTTTCCTTTCCTTTTTGCTACCTCAAGTTTATAAAAGGTATAAAGATCAAATTTTAGTGAAGACAAGGTAGGGTTTTATGGTGATTTAAGGTGGGATTTGAAGCTTTATTGAGATGGCAATGGTGAAACACCATGGAGCTGGTTCAGCCAGCTGAAGAAGAAAGACAATTCTTGAGTTTTTTTCCTTAATTCTTATCTCTTTTATTTGTTTTAAGAAGACTTGCTAAATGGTGATTAGTGGGAGGTTTTAAATGACATCATTATAATGTCATAATTAGGCATTTTATTCATTTTTTTTCTTTCATTTCTACTCACTTCAAATTAATTTTTCATCAACATTAATTCATATTTTATGTCATACAATTTATGTACTTAATTGGACAAGTTGGTCAAAAATCATCTCTGAAGACGAAATGAAAAATATGCCCTCCGTTTGGCTTAACAATCTAAAATTGTGCGTACCGATTGATTTAATTTTCCTTGGCTTTTCTTAGTAATTTATTGTCATCGAACCCTCAATAACCCTTTACTGGAGTCCCAAAAATTATTTCATATAGTTCTCCCCAGGCCTAGGGTTGCTAACGGCCTTCACCGTCACTTCCCGTTAGGGTCACTCATCTCTGGGACTACGGCTCATTTAACCTTAGTGCATTTCATTTCTAAAAATTTTCCTTAATTTTTCTTATCATTATTTGGTTTATTTATAACTCCTTAATTTAGTCTAATTATGATTCTAAATATTCTAGCTGTCTGGATCGACATTGGTCACCAGAACAGTAGAACGTACGGACTAGCTAAAGTGAGGATGTTACAGGTATGGCCAAGTTAAGTGAAGAAGAAAGAAGTGCCTTGGCCACCCATGTTTCAAGGAAAAGGAAGGCCAGGATAGGAGCTTTACTAGCCAAACCCCCTTCTCAATGGGCGAGGGACGAAGGTCAATCACCAGGGGAACCCGGCATGCCCTAAACCACTAACATGGGTGATGTTTTTCCCAGTGATGTTTGTCTCACTCACCCACGGATGCCTTTGCTGCCTTCCTTCTTGATCCCCTCTTATCCATAAGGCTTAAACGCTGACTTAGCAAAATTCAGGACTATAAAAGATAACTACACATTGAATAGTCTTCTGGCCAAGAAATTACTTCTTCCTAATGATTGCCACTGTTTTAACCAAAAGGATGATTATGACCTCATCCTAAAGATGGGGAGTTACAACCTTGAAGCATTTTCTGCCTCCTAGATAATCCTCTAAAAGTTCAAGCTATTGAAAGGGAGTTATGGACAGATGCAGTCTCAACATAACTTTATCAAAATGGTGATGGAAGATGTTAACCACCAGAACCTAGAACTCAAGAGGCTTCTTAAAGTTGCAGAGGGGGGAATGGGTGAGTTAGAGGTTGAGCTTGCCTCTATAAAGGCAACGCATGCTTAGGAGGCTAAATAGTTGAACGCTCAGATGAAGGACCAAGAAGAGGCGACTATGGATAAATTGGTCAATACATATTTGGAGCTACAAACAGTAGTCATGGCCGGTCTGTCCGAAAAGCATTTAGGCGAGTACTTTAGTTAGTTGAAGGACTTGCTTCCTGGGGGTGCAGATTTTGCTGGCTTGGGCGACGATGACAACAAGGCCACCAATGATGATACTGGGGATGCTCAGTAAACTTGTACTTCGGGTGCTTACCCACCCTTTTGTATTCTGGGATTTCACTCACCTTTTATACTTGTGAATATTCATCTTAATGATAAATTTCTTTTCAATGTTTTAGCTTTATTATGCTATCTTTTATTTATCTATTGCTCTTAGAACAATTATTTTGTTAAGTTACTATGCATCCGAGTGATGAGCTATGGTTTGGATTTGAGGTGATGGTAGAGGCAACGATTTTGTTAGGCAGATAAGCATCTTAGTTAGGGCAGCGAGTGAGATTGGCCTGTTAGGCAGGTGGATAAACACCTTAGTTAGGGCAAGCGCGTAAAGTTAGTCTAGCAGGCAGGTTGATAAATGCCTTAGTTAGGGTGAGCGAGTAAAGTCAGCCTAGCAGGCAGGGAGATAAACGCTTTTGTTAGGGTAGGCGAGTAAAATCGGTCTCGTAAGCAAGTGGATAAACACCTTAGTTATTTTCTTCAAATTCCACTAGGGAACCATATAAGATTCTTTTATTAGAATGAGCATACATAGACTATAATTGCCAAGTTACAAAATAAAAAACTATGGGCTAGTGATGCCTTTAATCTGATTAGTGGTAGAACTTTTTCAAATTATTGATGTTCCAAGATTGTGGTACTATTTTGCAATTGAGCATTGTAAGCTTGTATGCTCCAGGGCTAATGATTTTAGAGATAAGATATGGACTTTCCTAATTTTTCTGAAGCTTTCTGGGTACTGCTTTTCCCTTAGCCAGATCAGCTCTTCTGAGGACTAAATCTCCCACAATGAATGTGCATCCCTTAACTTTGGCATTGAATGCTCAGACCAACTTTTATCTGTACTTGGCCATCTGGATGAATGCTTTGTCTCTCAAACTTTCCAATTGGTCAAGAGCAAATCTAAGGTCCTTAGGGGTGGCTATTTGCATCAGCTCTGCTATTCTAGCACTTAATACTTGGAATTTGGTTGCGATGACTACTTTTACCCCATAAGTTAAAGAGAAAGGGGTCTCCCTAGTGGCTGAGTTGAGAGTTATTTTGTAAGCCCATAACATGCTAGGCAGTTTTTCTAGCCATCTTCCTTTTGCATTATCCAGTCTTTTTTTGAGGTCCTGTATTGTTCTGTTAGTTACTTCAATCATACCATTTGTCTGGAGAGGTAGACTAAGCTAAAGCATAGGTTGATCTTCCAGGATGAACATAATTCTTGAAACTTCTTACAGTCAAACTATTTGCCGCTATCAGTGATTATTGTGTTGGGGATCTTAAATATGACAAAGATGCTCTTTTTGCAAAAGTTGATTGCTCTAATGGCCATTATTTTGGGTGTTACTTTAGCCTCTGCCCATTTGGTAAAGTGGTCTATTGCCACGATCACTGTAATACCCCGAATTTTTAGATCGTATTCAGTATATTTCAGTGAGAAACCAAATATTAAATATGGTATGTAAATTAGACTAAATGAGGGGTTAAATTAAAAATTTTTAAAAATATATATGGACTTTGTTGCAAAATTAATGAAGTTTGGGGGGAAAATTAAAATTTTTCAACTTAGCATCTAAATGAGTTTAATTAAGATCATTAAGTCTGATTAATTAAGTTAATTAATCACTAATTAAAGGGGATCAATGGCAAGGAAACACATGTTAATAAATGGATAAATATCAAGAGCACATAAAAAAAAATTAGTGTCTTCTTCCTTTCTCCATTCAGCCGACCCTCTCTCTCTCTTTTCCTCCATTTTCTCTCATCCAAGCTCACATACAAACCCTAATTCAACAATCTAAGATGATGTTTTGTGATGAAATTGAAGGAATTGATGATCAAAATATAAAATCAAGGTGAAAGAGAAGGAGGAAATCAATAAATTATGAGCTAATTCAAGAGGCAGAATTGTTAGGTTGGAAAACCAAGGCTAAACAATGAATTGGCTTGGGGATTTTTGATGAAAATTGGTTACAATTGGGAGTAAATTTCTGGAACTAAGTTGAGGTAAGTGCTTGTCTAAGCTTATTAACAACATTATTACTTTATGCATCCTTGAATGGTGACTGCCAGGATCAGTGAATCCAGTGAGCAGTCTGTACTAATTTGGTTATAAGTTGAGTTATAGAGCTCTAATTGAGATGTAACCTCAACCGAAATTTTCTTAAGATATAGACCTACAATTTCTATGTTTTGATTCAGACCAAATTCTTAGGGTAAAGTGGTTGAAATTTTAGTGAAATTTGGTATTGCAAATATGGAATTTCCTGGAATTCAGCAATTCAGCCCTAGGACCTTCGTGTAGTAAAAAAGACATATCTCTTTTTGTACATCTCCAATTGAGGTGCTACAAGATGCTTTGAAAACTTAAGACATCGGCCTAAAATTTTACTTTAGCTTTGGCAACTTAAGACATAGGCCTAAAATTTTGCTTTAGAGACCTGTACAAATTCTAGGTGTAAAGTGTTTGAATGTTGAGTGCAAACTTGAATCAGAAATCTGGAATTCTTAGGATAATGTATCCATGAATAGTAGTTGATAATTTAGCTATAACTCACGATATAGGCCTCCAAATTAGGTGATCTTAAACCATTGGAAACTTAAAACATATAGGAACATTTCTTATGAAGACTACTTTGATGGAATCTGTCTTTAGAATGGTCAAATTAGCCTATGAACAGGAACCATGAATTATGATTGTAGCCAGATCTAGTTAGGTAGAAACTAGACAGTGTGTAGAAAAATAAGCATAACTTGAGATCTAGACCTTGAAATGGAGTGATTTTTGATTTAAATGAAAGGTAAGACACCAGGCTACAAATTGTATGAAGACCATAGGAGGAAATTCTGTCTTTAGGGTGCCCAAAGAATTGATAGAATACAAGGTACCAAATAGGGGTCCCTCATGAAATGATAACTCACCTTTTTGAACACTTTGTGAATAAAGGGTTATAAATGAATTTCTACATATCTAAATGCTGATCAAATTGATTCCTAATGAAAGTTAAGACATAAATTGATATGTTTTATGAAAGAAATTGATCTTGAAAATGCCTTTCTCTAGGTTTAATTGTGATTGCAAAATGAGTTGGGAAATCTGCCTTATTGGAGAGTGATGTGATTGATTCTAAATGCTATGGAATAAGATGCTACTATTTTGCCAAATGAAATGATAAGTTATATAATTATGTTCTTGTTGGGAATATGCAAATGTTATGTGATGATAAGAATTGATGTTATGAGAGTCACTACTTTTCTTACATGTCCTTATTCTGAATATATACACAATTATGTGATGATGACAAATGATGTTAAAATTGATGAATGACAATCCTTTGTGGATGTAAGAATGGTTGAATTATCTAAGATCATGTTATAAGACTATTGAGGCCCAAAATTCCATCTAGCTTAAAGTTTGAAACTGGATAGTTTGGCATGCCAACTAGGTAAGTAAGTTGGTAGATCAGCAAAATGGACTGGACCTATATTTTTTATGATTTAAAGATGGCATCTAAAAGATGGTGTCACAATATACATACTGATTCTAAAAAGGGCATGTAAGATGACACCTGAGAGAAGGTGTTGTGGTGGTGAAAAGGACATGTAAGACAATATCCGAAAGAAAATGCTACAGTAGTAAAGAGAAAATATAAGACGACATCTGAAAGAAGGTGTCGCATCAAAATCTCAGTAGCCAGTATAAAGAAAGTTATATTAGGAAGGAATTGGGCTTTTAAAAGGAAACAATAAAATGATCAATATTCATGCCAGATAAGCTGTTCATTTTTTTGTAAATTTGGATCTTACCTTTGATGAATAACTTATTCTATATGCATATTTCATGAGTAAGATCAGTTAATTACAATTAAATAGTTACTGTGGAATGCTTTACTTATTTTTGCAAAGTTCTTATGAAATGTTATTTGCTTGAAAATATTTTAATTGTTTGATTAAATGATTATAGTATGTTTAGTTATAGACAACTATTAATTAGTCGTCTTGAGCTAAATATGCACCACTAAGCTATATGTTTAGCACGATTGGTTTTTACCTCATGCAGGTACTGAAGCTGAGGGTTCACAAAGAGTAGATCATTAAAGTTTGCATCCGAGGAGCAGAATTTTGTCCAGAGTCTAATTAGGGTTGGTTTCTTCACTTGTAAATGATTCTTTTTTTTTTTTTTTGTATAAGTTATGTAAGTAATTACTGATGTAAAGTTGTATCTAAGTGGATGACATATTATGTAAAGTTTTTATTTTGCTTAAATCAACTTTGAAAATTTTTTTTATGTGATGAGTATGAATAATCAGATATAAATTGAGATATAGATCTTATTACAGGTTATGGAAATTACAGGTAATGCTCCCGGTTCAACTGTTATGCTGCTGGATCGGGAGTTGTTACAATCACATACCTCTTCCGCCTTACTGCTTTTGGGAAAGGACTGATGATGTCGATATGCCATTAATGGAAGGGCCAAGTGGAGGAGCGAAAGCATGAAAAACATAAGTTTAGATCATTAAAATTCAAAATTTTTCATCTAGGGTCACATGCATCATGCAAGATTTATTTTTATCTATTTGATTTCAATGATAAACAGCATATTAAAACTCTTTTAACATATTTTTGGATCTATATTTTCCATTTAAGATTTTAGAATTAACAGATTAATTCATTAGAACCCTAGATTAGATCAAGAACAAGTGCACTAACCTTTTGATGCACTGCAGTGTGTTTGGCACCTTTGGGATGCGTCTAGGATACCATATGTTGCCCCTCTAGCTTGTCCACACCAAGATCACCAATGGCAGCCCTTGAATAACTTCTAAAGCTTTTCTATGAATTAGAAAATCAAGTTTTGCCTTTTGAGAGATTACAGATGTAAACAGGACACTAGAAATAATTTCTAGTATTTTTAATTCAAGAGATTGTTTGCTAATCTCTTTGAATTGATGAGAGATGAAGAATAAGAGAAGGAAGAGGCAGCCAAGGATGGCGGCACCAAAGAGAGTGAGCAGCTTGTTATTTTTTCTTTTTATAACAACACATTATATAGCTAGGTCACCACTTAAAACCCTTGCCACATGTCACCTTTTGATTAGCTCTAGGTTTAATTGACCCAATCACATTGTGCTAAGTGTCAAACCTATATTTAATTTTTACTTTGATCATCTTACATGATTAAAAGACATATGGCAAGCTTATGTGTAGTGCCCTGTGTCACCATCTCATGGTGCCACATGTCACCCTGTGAAATGACCAAAATACCCCTGTGTCTTAATTTTGAGTTCTCAACCCAAATAATTATTTCTCTTCTTACATTCAATTTATATCAAATATAAATTAATTAATTAATCTCTATTAATTAATTTCTCATTAATTAAATTCATATTTAAACACTTTAAATATAAATTTAACTTATACTATACATCTAATAACCTAGATTTGGTTTTAAGCCATGCTAGGGACTTTGCTGTCACGACCCCACCTATGGGCCGGACCGGCACTAGGACCTGGGCCAGCCTAAAGCCCCCGAGGCCCGTAGTAAGCCTAACTATTCATTAATCTAACTCTAAGGCCCATTTGGGCCCAATATCAAGAAATCAACCGGACGGAGTCCGGCCATAAAGTGGACCTTTCAACGGGGAGTTTTTGGCTCACCCGACCTGTAAACAAAATACATCATCAATTGGGGAGCTCAGCTCACCCTCCGCATACTCATCAGCATAAAAATAAATGAGAGCTCAGCTCCCTTATCCAATCCATCAAACAGGCATATCATTATATGTTTACAGGTCCAACATGATAATAATATTACAGACCAAAATCAAATAAATACTTCTAACACATGCGAAAATTCTAGGAGTTAATAAAATTACACAAACATTGATAAACAACTTGCGAGGAAAGGAAGCAGGTTAACCTCAAAAATATCCTCCTGTGGCCTGGAAAAATATTGAACAGGAGAGAGCATTCGACTCAGAGAGTAAAATATCAATTTTAACCATAATCTCTATAACTATCTAAAACTAATGCACCCTGTAGAGTGAAATGCAACATCAACAACATTTTCACATCATAACATCAAAAAGGTAATTTGGAGCACTCACACACCCTGTATTATCAATCCGGCAGAGTCTCCTATACCTAGGACCTACCCAACCTGCAAAATGGCTCAAAACACACTTCTATATTCACAATTCATATATCCACAGCTCAATCATATCACACAGCCCCTCCTGGGCCCATCAAATCAGTCATCCATCACAATATGTAAAATTTCAATTTAGTCCTTATAATTGATCATTTTTGCAAAAACTACCCAAACAAGCTCTAAAAATTCTAAAACTTTGCCCCGCGGTCCTTAGCAATATTACTAGGCCATTGCAAAAAGAATCATAATTTTCTGAGCTACCACGAATATTTTATGGATTTTTAATCCTATTTAAGCACTAGAAAATTACGAAAAAAGCAAGGTTCGGGTTTACCTTTGCCGATTCCGACTTAGAACGCTGGGACGTCGACAATGGGGGCAACCAAAACTTGGTCCAATTCGGAGACTTTTCCGTGCAGTGCATCGGCGAAAATTCACGAACGGTCAACTGTCGAATTTCCGCGAATTGAGGATACCTACAGGAAGCCCACAACACGGGGGATAGTACATAAATTTTTCAGAATTTTCTAAGCTCATTTAATGCTCGGAAAAACACTGCGAAGTTTCGTGGGACCCACCGAAAAACGGTGTCGGAAAAATTCGAAATTTATGTCGCCACGAAGCTTTCGACGAGTGGAGCGCTCTGGTACTCTCGGTTTTCTCGTGGGATTCACGGTTTGCGAGAAATCTAGCCCGAAAGTCAAAATGGACTAAAACTTCCCAGGCAAAAATTGGACAAACCGCTCGATGGATTTTGGCGTTCTTGGTGTCTATGGAAAGCTCTTGCCGAGTAGATGATTTTAGACACAAGACCCGGTCCAATTGGTGGCCGGATCGGCCGGATTTTGGCCAGGAAGTCCAGGCATCGTTCGCGCACTGCGCGTCCTTTCTGAGGCCGTTTTTCGACATTCCAGGCGGCGGCCGGCCGTGGGGGAGGACCGAGGTGGGGCGCCGGCGAGGTGGGAAGGCAGGGGAGGCGGCTGCGATGCAAGGGGAGGAGGGAGGAGAGAGAAAAGAGAGAGAGAAGGGAGAGGGGTCAGACGCGCGCAGGAGGAAGAAGGGAGAAAAAGAAAAGGCCCGTCCGATTCGACTGATCCGATCCGGTCCGGTTCAATTCGGCTGGTCCGATTCAGGATACAAAATTTTGAATTTTTACTCTGCCTCGGGACCAAAAACGAGGTCCAAAAATTCCGAAAAAATTTCAGAAAACTCAGAAAAATACATAGACTCCAAATATATTTTTAGTTTTGCCACGTGGTCTTTAAATAAAATTTTAAAAATCATTAAAGTTTATATTTTCAGAAAATCGAACCCGATTTTTAAAATCCGAATAATCTCAAAAAAAAAATTCCTAAAATTTAAATAAAATTAAAATACCAATAATGATCGTAAAATAATAAAATTTGAAATTTTGGGGTGTTACATTCTTCCCCCCTTACAAAAAATTCGACCTCGAATTTTACACAAGGCAGAATAAAGCACATGATTACACATTGAACAGATAAGGGTACTTGCTACGCATGTCCCGTTCTGACTCCCAGGTGCACTCTTCCACTGACTGACTCCTCCACAAGACCTTAACCATAGGGATCTGTTTTGATCTTAGCTGTCTCACTTGGTAGTCCACTATGGCTACAGGTTGCTCCTCAAATGTCAAATTCTCCTTTAGCTCTATTACCTCCGGCTGTAGTACATGAGAAGGATCTGGAATGTATTTCCTGAGCATGGAGATGTGAAATACGGGATGAACGTGAGAAAGGTTGGGTGGTAGCTCCAACCGGTAGGCAACTGCTCCAACTCTATCCGTAACCTCAAAAGGTCCAATATACCGAGGTGCCAACTTGCCCTTCTTTCCAAATCTCATGACTCCCTTCATTGGAGAAACCTTCAAAAATACATAGTCGCCTACTGCAAACTCCACATCCCTCCGTCTGGGGTCTGCATAACTCTTCTGCCTACTGAAAGCTGTTTTCAATCGTTCCCTGATTAAGGGAACCATCTCTGATGTGTACTGCACTAGGTCTACATCATGCACCTTCGCTTCCCCCATTTCTGTCCAACACAGAGGAGACCTACACTTTCTTCCATATAGTGCCTCATAGGGTGCCATTCCTATCTGGAATGGTAACTGTTGTTGTAGGCAAACTCCACCAAAGCTAGCTGATCATCCCATTGACCTCCAAAATCCAAAACACTCATGCGAAGCATGTCTTCCAGTGTTTGGATTGTCCTTTCGGACTGTCCGTCTGTCTGAGGGTGGAAAGCCGTACTAAAGTTCAACTGTGTGCCAAGTGCCTCCTGCAACTTTCTCCAAAATCGAGAAGTGAACTGGGGCCCTCTGTCAGATATTATGGAAGCCGAAACTCCACGCAATCTAACTATTTCTTGAATGTAGAGTCGGGCGTACTGTGCCACAGAATATGTAGTCTTCACAGGCAAAAAGTGAGCTGATTTGGTTAGACGGTCCACAATTACCCATATCGAATCATATCCTCGCGTGGTACGAGGCAACCCAGTCACAAAATCCATAGTGATCATCTCCCACTTCCATTCTGGGATAGGGAGCTCTTGCAGCTTCCCTGACGGTCTCTGGTATTCAAACTTCACCTTCTGACAAGTCAAGCACTTGGACACAAAGTCTGCTATGTCTCTCTTCATGCCATTCCACTAATAGCTATCTTTCACATCATGGTACATCTTGGTGGAACCTGGGTGGATACTGTACAGTGTATAGTGTGCCTCTTGCATGATTTCATTTCTGAGATTGTCCACATCGGGCACACATATCCTAGAACCTTGCACTAAGGCGCCATCATTGGCAAATCCAAACTCACCACCTTCACCTTGCTGTACTCTTTCTATGATTTTCATCAATTGTTGGTCTCTGTGCTGGGAAACTCTAACTCTGTCTCTTAAGTCTGGCCTCACTGAAAAATGAGCCAGCAATACCCCATCATCTGAAAGATCTAGTATTAAATCTTGATCCATCAACTCATGTAATTCCTGAATCAATGGTCTCTTCTCTGCTGAAATGTGCACCAAACTGCCAGAAGATTTTCTGCTCAAAGCATCTGCTACTACATTGCCTTTCTCAGGGTGGTACTGGATGGTGCAATCATAGTCTTTCAGAAGCTTCATCCATCTCCTCTGTCTCAAGTTTAAGTCCCTCTGTTGGAAGATGTACTTTAAGCTCTTGTGGTCGGTGTATATCTCGCACACTTCACTATACAGGTAGTGTCTCCAGATTTTTAGTGCAAAGATTACAGCCGCTATTTCCAAATCATGGGTGGGGTAGTTCTGCTCATGCCTCTTCAGCTGTCTTGAAGCATAAGCCACTACTTTTCCATTCTGCATCAAAACACATCCTAGGCCAACTCTGGAGGCGTCACAGTACACGGTGTATCCTTCACCACTCATAGGTAGTGTCAACACAGGGGTGGTGGTTAGACACTCCTTAAGCTTCTGGAAGCTCTTCTCACAATCATCTATCCAAATGAATGGAACATTCTTCCGGGTTAACTTAGTTAGGGGAGCTGCTATCCTGGAAAAATCCTGTACAAAAAGCCTATAGTAGCCAGCTAGACCCAGAAAACTTCGCACCTCAGTGACTGTTGTAAGCCTAAGCCAATCAGTTACAGCTTCAATTTTCTTGGGATCCACTTGAATACCTTCTCTTGAAACCACGAGTCCCAAGAATGAGATGCTTTCTAGCCAAAATTCACATTTTGAAAATTTGGCATATAGCTGGTGCTCCCTCAAAGTCTGCAACACCATCCTCAAGTGCCACACGTGTTCTTCCTCGGTCTGAGAGTATACCAAAATGTCATCTATGAATACGATGACAAAACGGTCCAAAAATGGCTTGAACACCCTGTTCATCAAGTCCATGAAGGCTGCTGGTGCATTAGTGAGTCCAAAAGACATCACCAAGAACTCATAATGACCATACCTTGTCCTGAATGCCGTTTTGGACACATCCTCATTCCTGATTCTCAACTGATGGTAGCCTGATCGCAGGTCTATCTTGGAAAAGAATCTAGCCCCTTGGAGCTGATCAAACAGATCATCGATCCGAGGAAGTGGATACTTGTTCTTCACAGTCACCTTGTTCAGCTGTCTGTAGTCAATACACAACCTCAATGACCCATCTTTCTTTCTTACAAATAGCACAGGAGCGCCCCAGGGTGAAGTGCTCGGACGTATGAAACCTTTGTCCAACAGCTCCTGTAGTTGCTCCTTTAACTCTTTCAATTCTGCTGGGGCCATCCTATAAGGTGGCATTGATATGGGATTTGTACCCGGAACAACATCAATGCAGAACTCTATTTCCCTTTCTGGTGGCAGCCCTGGAAGCTCTTCAGGGAAGACATCCATAAATTCCCTGACAACATGAACATTTTCTATGCTGACACCTTCTACAGATGTATCTCTCACCAATGCCAAATACCCTTGGCATCCACGCCTCAACATTTTTCTAGCGCTAATCGCTGACACCAAATTATATGGAGCCACGCTCCTGTCACCATCAAAGCTAAACTCTTCCACACCAGGTATGTGGAAATACACCTTTTTGTTCCTGCAGTCTAAGGTGGCATAATGAGTTGCCAACCAGTCCATTCCCAAAATTACATCAAAATCAATCACTGGTAGAGGAACCAAGTCTGCTGGGAGGATCTTTCCATCCACCACTACTGGGCTACCCGGAAAAACCATATCTACATCTATGTTGTCACTAAGTGGGGTAGCTACCAACTAAGGGCATTCTAGGGTTGTAGGGTTTCTACCCATATGGCAAACACAGGGGAGACAAATGAGTGCGTAGCACCCAGATCTATCAAAACACGAGCCTCATAGGAACAGACCAAAAGAATACCTGCAACAACTGCATTTGAAGCTTGAGCATCCTGGTGGGTCAGGGTGAAAACCCAAGCTTGACCCCTACCCTGAGTGGCGAACCACGATCGACTTCTACCTGCGACCGCCTCCAAATCCACTTCCCCCTTGTCCTCGGCCCTGTTGTCCACCGAATCGATTGCCGCCATGCCGAAGCACCGGATACATCGGCGAGGAACATTTGCAACAGAACCCTGTGACCCCATCTGTGGCTCACTGAACACGGGGCATTCTCTAGCAAAGTGACCTGGTTGGCTACACCTGAAGCATACTCCTGAACCCATCAAACAAGGTCCTGAATGTCCTCTTCCACACTGTGCACAAGGTGCTAAGGAAGATCCTGAACCAGACCCAGAACTGCTGTACCCTGAACTGTGACCACTGCTGGATCCGTATCCAGGTCTGAACCCTCGAGGTTTGTGTCTAAAACCACTCTTCTTGTTCCTACTTTTTCCTTTGTAATTACTCTGGCCACCACTGTCTGGAGTACCCATTTGGGGAACACCGGTAGAACCCTCTGCTATGTTTTTCTTTGCTCTTCCGCTGTCATCCACAGCATAGCTAATCTCAATCTGTCTGGTTCGATCAACCACCACATCAAAAGACTGATCAGACATCATGGCCAGGTTCGCATACATTGATAAACAACCTGCGAGGAAAGGAAGCAGGTTAACCTCAAAAATATTCTCCTGTGGCCTGGAAAAATATTGAACAGGAGTGAGCGTTCGACTCAGAGAGTAAAATATCAATTTTAACCATAATCTCTATAACTATCTAAAACTAATGCACCCTGTAGAGTGAAATGCAACATCAACAACATTTTCACATCATAACATCAAAAAGGTAATTTGGAGCACTCACACACCCTGTAGTATCAATCATAATATATGGGAGCTGATCCCCTATACAGCTCTCTTAAATCCAACTCGTGCGGTGAAGAACTCAAGCGGACTTTCGCTTAATAAACCAAATCGGGGTCCCAATGAAGAACTCAAGCCGTGACTACCCGCGAAGGATCGGGTCCCGAAGAACTCTGCCGTGACTACCCGTCCTATCCATAATCCACACCACATCACACGCACGCCAACGCACGCACACTGCTCCAAATTACCACAACAACATCCATGGCACTTTAACAGTTATCAATGCAACATAAATCGTGCCTAGGGTTTAACTAAATAAATATATGCATATAAGTGATGCATGGGCATGCTTGAACATATAATAATAGTGAAATTACAATTAAAATTAATATTTTACTCACAGACTTAACAACGGTTACTGTGGCAGCTGAGCGGAGGAAGAAGGCTGTCCCGGCTCACCTGACAATTACATTACAATTATTTAATACAAATGACTCAATACAATCAAGAAAAGACCAAATACGTCCTAAGTCGTGCCGAAAATCCGGCAGAGTCTCCCCTATACCTAGGACCTACCCAACCTGCAAAATGGCTCAAAACACACTTCTATATTCACAATTCATATATCCACAGCTCAATCATATCACACAGCCCCTCCTGGGCCCATCAAATCAGTCATCCATCACAATATGTAAAATTTCAATTTAGTCCTTATAATTGATCATTTTTGCAAAAACTACCCAAACAAGCTCTAAAAATTCTAAAACTTTGCCCCGCGGTCCTTAGCAATATTACTAGGCTATTGCAAAAAGAATCATAATTTTCTGAACTACCAGGAATATTTTATGGATTTTTAATCCTATTTAAGCACTAGAAAATTACGAAAAAGCAAGGTTCGGGTTTACCTTTGCCGATTCCGACTTCGGGAACGCGCTCGGGACGTCTGACAATGGGGGGGTAGCCAAAACTTCGGTCCAATTCGGAGACTTTTCCGGTAACAGGTCTGTCTGGCCGGAAATTCACAGACCCGGTCAACTGTCGAATTTCCGCGAATTGAGGATACCTACACGAAGCCCACAACACGGGGGTTAGTACATAAATTTTTCAGAATTTTCTAAGCTCATTTAATGCTCAGAAAAACACTGCGAAGTTCCATGGGACCCACCGAAAAACGGTGTCGAAAAAATTCGAAATTTATGTCGCCGCGAAGCTCTCGACGAGTGGAGCGCTCTGGTACTCTCGGTTTTCTCGTGGGATTCACGGTTTGTGAGAAATCTAGCCCGAAAGTCAAAATGGGCTAAAACTTCCCGGGCAAAAATTGGACAAACCGCTCGATGGATTTCGGCGTTCTTGGTGTCTATGGAAAGCTCTCGCCGAGTAGATGATTTTAGACACAAGACCCGGTCCAATTGGTGGCCGGATCGGCCGGATTTTGGCCGGGAAGTCCAGGCGTCGCGCGCGCGCTGCGCGTCCTTTCTGAGGCCGTTTTCTGGCGTTCCAGGCGGCGGCCGGCCGTGGGGGAGGACCGAGGTGGGGCGCCGGCGAGGTGGGAAGGCAGGGGAGGCGGCGGCGCGGCAAGGGGAGGAGGGAGGAGAGAGAAAAGAGAGAGAGAAGGGAGAGGGGTCAGACGCGCGCGGGAGGAAGAAGGGAGAAAAAGAAAAGGCCGGTCCGATTCGACTGGTCCGATCCGATCCGGTTTGATTCGGCCTGTCCGCTTCAGGATACAAAATTTTGAATTTTTACTCTGCCTCGGAACCGAAAACGAGGTCCAAAAATTCTGAAAAAATTTCAGAAAACTTAGAAAAATACGTAGACTCCAAATATATTTTTAGTTTTGCCACGTGGTCTTTAAATAAATTTTTAAAAATCATTAAAGTTTATATTTTCGAAAAATCAAACCCGATTTTTAAAATCCGAATAATCTCAAAAAAAAATTCCTAAAATTTAAATAAAATTAAAATACCAATAATGATCGTAAAATAATAAAATTTGAAATTTTGGGGTGTTACATTTGCAATCTAATTGCAAACCAAACCTATTTAATTAATCAATTAAACTCTTTAATTAATTAATTAAATCATATTTAATTTGGTGATTACTTGTGTATGTGTGTGACTTATTAGACTCATCACTAATTGGCAATGAGACATGATATCAACTCTTAATATCATCAGAACTCTTTCTTACCATAAATGATTTCTCTAAATCATTTTATGCACCTCATAGACCATGGTTAACACCTAGCATAGCATGCCATGGCCACCCAATTAGTAATAAGGTTTACTTAAATGAACCTATAATCATATGTTACCATGCACTAGAATCTCTCTGTTACAAAATCTCAATTCGAGCTGGAGTCATGGTTTATGTCAAACCCTATTTGCTATGAATATTATGTTCTCTTTTAATTCCAGTTCTTGATTAAAAAGATTTTCTCATCAGAAGCTCTTTTCTGATTAAATCTATCTGTCCTGGCTAGAAACTTGAAACATCAAGAACAATTAAATGAACATAGGATTTTGTCCCTATTTACTTAGAGGAATAGATTCCATCTTGATCAACACTTACCTCCATATATAACTAGTAGGAGCCAACACATGCCCATATACCCATACACAGTACAAGTATGAAAGCAGTATCAAACTCAAACCACCTATATACAAGATAACTGTGCTATCTCAAGTCTAAAGATTATATGCACTGATATGATTTATGACAATACATTGACAAGAGTAAACTCTATGTGTTTGTCATAAATGTCACTAGTTCGACCTACTTATAATGTATAAGTGCCTATCATGTTTGTCATATGGCATGAGACTCACCATTCCATCTTATTTACATCTCATATAAATAACTTGGGAACAAACATGATTACAATCTTTCTAGATAAGTCATGTCCTTATTGTGAAGTATCCTCGATTGTGAACCAATTTATGATACTTTATGCTAGAAATACTGTCACTCATATTCTTAATAACTTAAGAATAGAATTTCTAACAAAATATTAATGGACCTTTTCTATTACACATAAATATATTATGTAAACGGAAAAGTGAAAATGCCTTTTATTAATAAAAACATGTACAAAATACATACTAAATGATATGTTATAGGGCATACTACTAATAATCTCCCACTAGCACTAGAGCCATTCATTACAATATCTTAAACCCATCTTCTCAAGATGTCGATCTAGCTAAGTTTGTGACATAGGCTTAGTAAGTGCATAAGCTGGATTTTCAGCTGATGCTATTTTCTGCATGGCTACATCACCTCGCCTAACTATTTCTCTGATAATGTGGTAGCACCTTTCTATGTGTTTGGATTTCTGGTGAGACTGGGGTTCCTTAGCCTGTATGACTGCTCCATTGTTGTCACAGTGAAGTGGAACTACTGACTCAATGGAAAGAACTATTGCAAGTTCTGTCACAAACTTCCTTATCTAAACAGCTTCCTTTGCAGCATCTGATGCAACAATATACTCAGCCTCGGTAGTGGAATCTACAGTCATGCTCTGTTTGGAACTCTTCCAACTGACTGCACCTCCATTACAAATGAATGCATACCCAGAGGTATACTTTCTATCATCGATATCTAATTGGAAATCAGAATCAGTATAACTATCCAATTTCAAGTCTCCAACTCCATATATCAAGAATAAATCCTTAGTTCTTCTCAAGTACTTAAGGATATTCTTGATAGCTATCCAGTGTTCCAAACCTGGATTAGATTGATACCTGCTAGTCAAACTAACAATATATGCGATATCCGGCCTAGTACACAATATTGCATATATCAAACTTCCAATGGCCGAAGCATATGGAATCCTGGCCATTTTATCTCTTTCTTTAGGTGTCTTTGGAGACATCTCTTTAGAAAGGTGGATACCATGTCTCACTAGTAAAAGTCCTCTCTTGGAATCAAGCATGTTAAACCTCTTTAACACCTTTTCCAAGTATAGACTTTGGGATAAACCAATTATTCTTTTCACTCTATCTCTATAGATGCGAATCTCAAGAATATAGGTTGCCTCCCCTAAGTCTTTCATGGAGAATGTATTTGACAACCATACCTTTACAGTTGTCAACATACCTGTGTCATTACCCATCAACAAAATGTCATTCACATATAAGACAAGGAAAGTGATAATACTATCACTAACCTTCTTATATACACATGGCTCATCCTTGTTTTTGATAAAACCAAATGACTTAATGGCTTCATCAAAACGGATGTTCCAACTCCTCGAAGCTTGTTTCAACCCATAAATGGATCGCTTTAGCTTGCATACCTTGGAACCATCTTGGGATTCAAAACCCCTAGGTTGTTCCATGAAAATATTTTCTTCAATGTATCAATTGAGAAAAGCTGTTTTGACATCCATCTGCCAAATCTCATAATCATAGTATGTAGCTATTGCTAATAGAATCCTAATTGATTTAAGCATGGCTACAAGTGAGAAAGTCTCCTCATAGTCATTTCCTTGCCTTTGGCAAAACCCTTTTGCTACTAGCCTTGCCTTATAGGTCTCTACCTTTCCATCAGACCCAATTTTCTTCTTGAAAACCCATTTGTTCCCTATAGGTACAATACCTTCAGGTGGGTCAACAAGATCCCAAACTTGATTCTTATACATGGAATCAATCTTGGATTTCATAGCATCAATCCATTTTGAAGAGGCTATATCTGATATAGCTTCTTCATAGGTAAGTGGATCATCTCCATGATCTACTTCTTCATGAGTAGACAACTCTTGTTCTTCTTCATGAAGGAAACCATATCTCACTGGTGGGTGAGATACCCTGGTTGTTCTATGAGGCATAGCTGTAGATGTTTCATCAATAGGTGTAGGTTGACTAGATGGATCTATATCCATCTGATCTGTTGGTTGGTCAGAATTCTCCAATTTCAACTCTATTTGCCTTCCTTTGCCTCCTTCTTGAACAAAATGTTGTTCAAGAAATGTGGCATCTCTATTTATCACAACCTTTTGTGATGTAGGCAAATAAAAATAATATCCAAAACTATCTTTTGGATATCCAACAAATCGACCCTTTTCTGATCTGGTTTCCAATTTATCAGTGTTCAGCTTTTTGACATGAGCTGGACAATCCCAAATCTTAACATGCATAAGACTTGGTTTTCTTCCATGCCATATCTCATAAGGTGTGGAAGATACTGATTTTGATGGAATCCTATTCAGAATATACAAAGCTGATTCTAATGCAAATCCCCAAAAAGAGATTGTCATATCAGTATAGCTCATTATACTACGTACCATATCCAATAGGGTATGATTTCTCCTTTTAGATACACCATTCAACTGTGGTGTTCCTGGAGGAGTCAGCTGGGAAACAATGCCATGCTCTCTCAAGTATTCATCAAATTTAGTATTAAAGTATTCACCTCCACGATCTGATCGAAGAGCTTTAATACTTTTTCCTGTTTGATTTTCTACTTCAGATTTAAATTCTTTTAACTTTTCAAAGGACTCATGTTTGTATTTCATCAAATACAAATACCCATTTCTTTAAATGGACCACATACCTCACTATGTATTAGCTCCAAAATATTTCCAGCTCTTAGTCCTTATCCAACAAAGGGTGATCTAGTCATTTTGCCCTCAAGGCAGGATTCACAGGTTAGAGTAGGTTTAGAACGCAATGAGGATAAAATCTCCATTTTCTCCAGTTTTGCAATTCTATCTTCTGCAACATGACCTAACCTTAAGTGACAAATATATTTTGAACTAGAGTTGATTTCCACCATGGCATTACATTCATTTAGATCACTTGCATTCATTTTGTGTTTGTCATTATTATCCAAATAATAAAGACCACCATTCATATAACCCGAACCAACATATTTATTTCGAAAATAAATATTGCAAACATCATCTGTGAACTGAAATTCATAGCCATTTCTAGTTAAACTAGATATAGAAATGATGTTCTTAAAAGCATCAGTTACATATAAAATATTATCCAAACACATAACATGTCCAAACATGTAAAAAGATTTAGATCCTATGGCTAAAGCTTCAATAGTTGAGCCATTGCCAATCCAGACTCTAACATCTCGAGAACGCAAGCTGCTACTATTTGCTAGTTCCTGCATATCATAAGAAATGTGAGAGCTGGCACCAGTATCTAAAACCCAAGCTGTAGATGAACTATGAGTATCATCAGAATCTAAATAATAAGATATGGACATACCTTCAGAAGCCGTATCCTTCTTGCCCTTCAGAGAAGCAAGATAGTATGGCAGTTTCTTTTCCAGTGCCCATCCTGCTGGCAGTGAAAACACTTTCCTTTGCCTCCATTAGCTTTAGTCTTCCCTTTCTGTTTAGCCATTTTCTTGGAAGGACCAGGAATCTGAGGTTTCTTTTTCTTATTGCCCTTCTTCTTGTTGGACTTTCTAGCAGAAGAAGATGCAATCAAAGCTATCTCTTTTCCTTTATTGCCCGGTATATTCTTTTGGGCAATAACCAGCATGTTGAGTAAACTAGCTAAGGTGCATTCCTATTTAGTCATATGAAAATTTGTTTCAAAATTCCCAAAAGACTTAGGAAGGGACTGAAGGATCAAATCCGTTTGCAGTTGGAAATCCATGTTAAAGTCAAGATGTTCCAACTGCTCAATCAGTCGAATCATTTTGTGAACATGATCCCCAATATTCTGTCCCTCAGACATCCTCATATAGAACAGCTGCCTAGATATCTCATACTTAGCATTCCTGCTGTGCTCACCAAACAACTCTTGTAGGTGAAGGATGATCTCACTCGCACTCTGCATGTTCTCATGCTGCTTCGGTAACTCATTACTCATAGAAGCAAGCATGTAACACTTGGCTCTCATATCATGCTCTTTCTACTTGTCCAAAGTTTTATGTCCCTCTTGTGTGGCTTCTGGAGGTAAGCGACCAGGAACCTGTGAGTCTAGAACATATCTAATATGTTCAAGGTTTAGGACAAGTTTCAAATTTCTTAGCCAATCAGATAGATTAGGTCCTGTCAACCTATTGCGATCAAGTATGCTTGCAAGGATATTGAATGGTGGTGGTTGTTCTGCGCTCATTATTATCAGAAAATTAACTGTAGAAAATAACCAGATTAATTAGTAAATGTATCATATAATTAACCAAAATGATTATGGTCTTTTAATCAAATTGGTCCTCCTACTAACTTAGCGAATCCTACACTTCCAAAGTAGAAAACGGAAATCCTAGTTGGATGGATTTCTAGTGGGTAATTGAATTCTTATAATTCTATTGATCATCCTCAGGTACATCCATTATTGGAATTACAATAAACTATAAGTGAGCAACTTCTTGCCCATCACATTTCATGTGAGGTTCAATCCTTTACCTAGCCCCTAATGCTCAAAGTCTCAGGTACATCCATTATTGACTTATCATGCATTAGTTAAGTTGATCCTATTGAGCCAGTAATTATGTAAATAATTTTAATGTCCTCAGGTACATCCAATATTGGCCATCAAACCATCTACATATTTACAACATCTAATGCTTAACAATTATTCTTAGGAAAATCTCTTAAATTATTGCATCTTATACAAGTATTTAAAATTTCTTAAAATAATTGCCTTAATGGAGGGCCCATGTTATAATTACTTTAATTATACAATTTCCAACTAAATCATTTGTTTGGAAGATTTTGTGGTTGTCCTAATTACTATTAAGGTCTCACTTTGCACATTATCCATTTAGCATGCATATATCATATACTTGCATACATTCCCATACATCTCATGCATTCATGGATAAACAGTAAATGTGGTATGATCATGGACTTTCTAAGGGATTCAATTCTGAGCCACCAAGAATTGAATCAGGGCATTCATAGGTGCATTTTATTCATTCATTTTATAAGAGTTACTGAAAGAGTACATAATCAACACTTGATCTTGAATTCCTCCCACCGGTCCCACCAATGCTTTTGACCTGCTTAATCTTCTTGCAATCCAATTATATAGTAATCCTTGGCATACCGAGGTTAATTTACAAGAACTAAATAAATAAAATTACAACCCAAAATTATTATAACCTTTATAATACATGTCCAAAATAAATTAAAATAAATTAATTAATTTTCAATCCCAAAGAAATATAAAAGAAATAAATCTAATCACATTGGTCTTTTTTAGTCCATGATCTTCCATCATGCATATCACTATTTAACAATTTAAATAAAACATACATACTTAAATTAAATTGAATATCTCATATTTAACTTAAAAATCCAGATTTGAATATGATTCAAACAAATTTAAAAAATCAGATTTGAATCTCATTCAAACAATTTCAAAAATTCAAATTTGAATCACATTCAAACAAATTTAAAATTTTCAGATTTGAATCAAAATTTAATTGTGTGATTAAAACTCTAATTAAATAATTTAATTGGACATAAAATGGGCAGATCATATAACGCTTGCACACATAATACCCATCACTTACCATGCGCACCATGGTGCTTCCAAGCATGCCGCCACCTTTATTCATTGCAACCAGCAATGATTTAATCATCTCATGATCAAATCACACAATTAAATCATATAATCAACAATCTAAATGGAAAATATAGTAGCTCTGATACCAATTGAAGGAGCGAAAGCATGAAAAACATAAGTTTAGATCATTCAAATTCAAAATTTTTCATCTAGGGTCACATGCATCATGCAAGATTTATTTTTATTTTTTTGATTTCAATGATAAGCAGCATATTAAAACTCTTTTAACATATTTTTGGATCTACATTTTCCATTTAAGATTTTACAATTAACAGATTAATTATTAGAACCCTAGATTAGATCAAGAACAAGTGCACTAACATTTTGTTGCACTGCAGTGTGTTTGGCACCTTTGGGATGCGTCTAGGATACCAGATGTTGTCCCTCTAGCTTGTCCACACCAAGATCACCAATGGCAGCCCTTGAATAACTTCTAAAGCTTTTTCTATGAATTAGAAAATCAAATTTTTCCTTTTGAGAGATTACAGATGTAAACAGGACACTAGAAACGATTTCTAGTATTTTTAATTCAAGAGATTATTTGCTAATCTCTTTGAATTGATGAGAGATGAAGAATAAGAGAAGGAAGAGGCAGCCAAGGGTGGTGGCACCAAAGAGAGTGAGCAGCTTGTTATTTTTTCTTTTCATAACAACACATTATATAGCTAGGTCACCACTTAAAACCCTTGTCACATGTCACCTTTTGATTAGCTCTAGGTTTAATTGACCCAATCACATTGTGCCAAGTGTCAAACCTATATTTAATTTTTACTTTGATCATCTTACATGATTAAAAGACATATGGTAAGCTTATGTGTAGTGCCCTGTGTCACCATCTCATGGTGAAATGACCAAAATACCCCTGTGTCTTAATTTTGGGTTCTCAACCCAAAATAATTATTTCTCTTCTAATCAATTTATATCAGATATAAATTAATTAATTAATCTCTATTAATTAATTTCTCATTAATTAAATTCATATTTAAACACTTTAAATATAAATTTAACTTATACTATACATCCAATAACCTAGATTTGGTTTCAAGCCATGCTAGGGACTTTGCAATCTAATTGCAAACCAAACATATTTAATTAATCAATTAAACTCTTTAATTGATTAATTAAATCATATTTAATTTGGTGATTACTTGTGTATGTGTATGACTTACTAGGCTCATCACTAATTGGCAATAAGACATGATATCAACTCTTAATATCATCAGAATTCTTTCTTACCATAAATGATTTCTCTAAATCATTTTATGTACCTCATAGACCATGGTTAACACCTAGCATAGCATGCCATGGCCACCCAATTAGTAATAAGGTTTACTTAAATGAACCTATAATCATATGTTACCATGCACTAGAATCTCTCTGTTACAAAATCTCAATTCGAGCTGGAGTCATGGTTTATGTCAAACCCTATTTGCTATGAATATTATGTTCTCTTTTAATTCCAGTTCTTGATTAAAAAGATTTTCTCATCAGAAGCTCTTTTCTGATTAAATCTATCTGTCCTGGCCAGGAACTTGAAATATTAAGAACAATTAAATGAACATAGGATTTTATCCCTATTTACTTAGAGGAACAGATTCCATCTTGATCAATACCTACCTCCATATATAACTAGTAGGAGCCAACACATGCCCATATGCCCATACATAGTACTAGTATAAAAGCAGTATCAAACTCAAACCACCTATATACAAGATAATTGTGCTATCTTAGATCTAAAGATTATATGCACTGATATGATTTATGACAATATATTGACAAGAGTAAACTCCATGTGCTTGTCATAAATGTCACTGGTTTGGCCTACTTATCATGCATAAGTGCCTATCATGTTTGTCATATGGCATGAGACTCACCATTCCATCTTATTTACATCTCATATAAATAACTTAGGAATAAACATGATTATAATCTTTCTAGATAAGTCATGTTCTTATTGTGAAGTATCCTCGATTATAAACCAATTTATGATACTTTATGCTAGAAATACTATCACTTATATTCTTAACAATTTAAGAATAGAATTTCTAACAAAATATCAATGAACCTTTTCTATTACACATAAATATATTATGTAAATGGAAAAGTGAAAATGCCTTTTATTAATAAAAACATGTAGAAAATACATACTATATGATATACTTTAGGGCATATTACTAACACCAAGGGCTCCCAATGGCTACTTGTTTTTTAGTTGGGACATAGGGAATGAAATCATGCTCCTAGCACTTGATGTAAGCTTTTACTATTCCCCGTGCATCTTTCAACGCATTGGGCTAGAAATACCCTTAGTGGAATGCTTTATTGGTAATTGTTCTTGCTCCTTAATGGCTTCCACATATACTTGTGTGAATGTCCATTAGGATGCTTACCCCCTCTTGTTGGGTAATACACTTTAGCCAAGGTTGTAAGTATGATCTTCTATAGAGCCATCCATCAATGAGTCTGTACCCTAACACTTTGCGAACCAATTTGGTTGCCTCTAATGTGTCATGACCCGATTCCATGGGTTGAACTAGTATTAGGTCCTGAGCCAGCATAAAGCCCCCAAGGCCCGTAGCAAGCCTTACTGTTCCCAAATCCATAACCAGGCTAAAAACTGAGGCCTAACATGTAAATAAAATAACATAGAATATTAAATTTTTATTCGGGTCAACCCAACCTAGTAACCATAAAAAACTAAAGTTAGGGTAGCCCAGCTTAACTCTGATACCATCATTTGCAAACATTTTAAATATCATAAAAATTTTGCATTTATTAAAACCCCAAAACTTAAATTTACATAGCACCTAACAAAATTATCACTACTGCTAACACATGTGTAGCTCTATATTATAATTTTTAAAAATAATACTACAAATAAATAACTACTAATAAACCTATGAGGAAGGAAGCAGGTTATTCTGAAAAAGAAATCCTTTTGTAGCCTAAAAAAATAGGGTAAATAGGAGTGAGCGTTCCACTCATAGAGTAAGATATTGATTTTAAGTATAATTTCTATAACTATCTAGCACTAATGTATCCTAAGGATGAAATGCAATACAGATCATCATATTCAGTCAAATTCAAACAACACTCGCATAAAGAATAATTTAGAGCACTCACACACTCATACATCAGATCAGATATATGTACATATGCGAGCTGATCCCTTATACAGCTCTCTTAATCCAATGCCTGCCAGCAAGATCAACTCAAATTGGACTTTTGCTTAATAATCCAAATACGGGGTCAGTGAAATCAACTTAAAGCCGTACTCACCTCGACATTCATAAAAAGGACTGGGCCCCAAGTGAGACTAGCTCAAGCTAATTTGACCATCCTACCCATATCCATTACACCACACCACACACACGCCGACACACACACACAGCTCTAAATTACCCTAAGGTGACACCCACAGCAATTTCATCAATTTAAAATGCAACACAATGCGTGCCTAATATTTAGCTACATACATATATTTATATGTGATGCATGAGCATGCCTTGAATATATAATAATATTGAAATTATAAATAAAATCAATATCTACTCACTAATCATCGGAGACTACTGTAGCGGCTGGATGAAGAAGGATGGCTAACCTTGATCACCTAAATATTTATATTATAAATTTTATCAATACTAATTCAAAACAAAACTTTAAAGAGGCAAAAGATGCCTTAATTTATGTTAAAAATTTGGCAGAGTCTCCTTTGTACCTAGGACCTAGCCAACCTTCCAAGTGATTCAAATAACACTTCTAAAGGTCATAATCTCACATCCACAACTCAACAACAACACATGGCCCCTCCAAACCATGCAAGTCTCACACAGACCGATAACTCAATTATAGGGCTTAAAATGGATATTTTGCAAAAGTCATTCAAACTAGTTCTAAAAATTTTAAAATTTTGCCCTGCGGTCCTTAAGGCTGTTGCAAAAGGAATGATAATTTTCTAAGCACCTATGAATATTTTACGGATTTTTATTCTAATCCTGGTACTAAGTAAATAAGGAAACCTAGGGTTTGGGTTTACCTATGCCAATTTTGACGGTTGGAACACGTCTAGAGCATCTGAAAATGGTGGGGAGGACCGCAATTTCCACCCGATTTGGAAATGGTTTTAGCAGCCTGTCTGTCTAGCCCGAAAATGCAAATCTAGTCACTTGTGAAATTTTTGCTAAATGAAGATACCTATGTGAAGCCCACAACACTAGGAGTTAGAATAAAATATTTATGAAATTGAATAAGCTCATTTAAAGTTAAAAAAATCACTGCAAAGTCCATGGGACCCATTGAATTTCCAGTGTTGAAAAATTTTGAAATTTATATTGCCGTAAAACTCTCGTCGAGTGGAGCATACCAGTACTCTTTGAATCTCTGTGGGGTTCCCGGTTTGGGAGAAATTTAGTCCAAAAGTATAAATGGGCTAAAATTTCTAGGGCTAAAATTTAACAAATTGCTCCATGAAAATTTATGATCTTGGTGTCTATGGAAAGCTCTCAATGTGTAGATAATATTTGGGATGAGACCCTATCTGATTAGTGGTCGAATCAGCTAGATTTTGGCTGGAAAGCTTAAGAGTCACGCTGCATAAGGGAGGAGATTTGGCACGGTTTTCCAGCTAGCTAGGGCATCGGCCAGCGACTAGGGAAGGGAGAGGCGGCGGTCAACTAGCAAGGGGAGGGAAGGGAAGGGAAGGGAAGGCGATGAGAGAGAAAATGAAGAGGGAAGGGAAGTGGGTCACGCGAAGGGAGGAAAGGAAAGGAAGAAAAAAGAGGACTGGTCTAATCAGTCCTATTCGGTCTAGTTTGATTAGATCGGTTCTATTTGGAGTACCCAAAATTAAATTTTTACTCTACCCTGGGACCCAAAACGAGGCCCGAAAATTTCAAAAAAATTCTAAAAAACTTAAAAAAATTTTTGGAATTCAAATATATTTTTGGTTTTGCCTCATGGTCTTTAAATTAATTTTTAAAAATTGACAAATTTTATTATTTTTGAAAAATAAATCCAATATTAAAATTCAGAAAATTTCAAATAAATTCCCAAAATATTTGATAAAATAAAATATTAATATTTACATATAAAATAATTATTTAAAAATTCGGGGTGTTGTATTCTTTTTCACTTATAGAAAATTCATCCTCAAATTTTATACAAGGCAAAATAAAAATATAGGATTACATATTGAATAAGTATGGGTACTTGCTGTGTATATCCCGCTCTGACTCCGAGGTACATTCTTCCACTGACCGGCTCTTCCACAAAATCTTAACCATAGAGATCTGCATGGATGGTTAAAAACGTCTTACATCTAACTACCCCTGTTATAGTATGCCAGCTATCATCCTCCTTCTGAGACTAAACCATTACATCTGATGACTCGTTTACTTTTTTTCTGACATCTCTAGTACTCACTATAACTCCATTGCGCTTGACTTGATATCTCATAACTTTAATCAACTTTGGCACTTACCTCACTTTCATTATGCCCTAACATGTCTCTTAGTGATTTCAATCCTCATTCCTCAATTTCAATAATCTCTGCCCCCCAAAGACATGACTTATGTTCCTTATCTTATAGTATCCTATGAGATGCTTTCCAGTAGCACCCATCATATGCATCTCGTTTGAAATCTTTACTTGTCCTATGACCTCAATTGTTAGCACCTATGTATCTTCTCATCCCCCATGATACTTCGAATTTCCAATCTACTTTGTGTCATTACTAAGGTCTTTAGACCAACTCCTATCAATCTTATGTAACTAGTCATGTAGAGTTCCATTCAAGTGTCAAGTGTACCCTACACCATCTATCAACATTAGAAAGTGAATTAGGTCTTTTCTCCTATATGACAAAAGTGTTTGTATTCACTGACAACCCAGTTAACGTGACCTTATCATTTCCCGCTCCTTTTCTAGAATGGAAGTATCTTGACTTCTTCCTAAAGCTTCTTATTATGTGACATACTTTTTGACACATTAGCACTTAGATCGAGGCTCCACTACTTCTTTAATATATCATTTTACCATAACTTCTTTTAAACATCCCTTAGTGTGTCCCTAGCATACTTATTCCACTTTATTCTCATCATTGTAACCAAATCTACCGAGCTTTCTTCCTGTCCATTGGATCTTATCCATTTCCTTTTCCTGGTTTTGCTATTGTTGATATCTTTTCAACCTACTGTACTTATTCTTTAACCTTTGTCCTTTCTCACCCTTATACCTTTTTCCTTCAAGGATGTCCATCCCATGATCAACTTTAATCTTCTTTTTATTTCTTAGTCCTATCTTGATTACTAGTTTCATTACTTTTGGACTTCTAACCTTACGATTGGCTCCTACCAGCACATCCTTCACATTATGTAACACTTGTAATTGACCATAGAAAATTCTTCTTGTATCACCTTTTCCAACTTGACCATTAGAACATTATCATTCCCTACTACCCTTTGTAGGAAATCGCTCATCATGGTTAGATAGGAGCCCTTGAAACTATAAGTTCCACCTGAACTAACATGGCTATGGGAAATGTGTGCTATGCTATAATTGCAGACAAGATATTTCACGTGTTCATTCTCCTTAATATAATCACATATACTGCCCACGACTCTCCAAACTTTAGCCTAAAATTTACCCATCAGTAATAATTTCATCCACTGAAACTCATCCATAAATCGTACTTCCTCCAACTTATAGTTCAAGAGGGTTGCAAGCCCTGTTAACTAACTCAATTTAACTCCTATCACGACTTTGATCATCCTTTCATACTTAACATTAGGTATACACTTGCCATCATTTCCTTTTAAGGAGAATGTATAAGGACTGGTGCCTATCAAATTCTTAAATATTGGGTCAACACAATTTCCCTTACTTATGTAGTCTTCTACAGCCAAAAGCACGAGCTAAACTTGAAGAGAAAGAGAAATCTCCTCCTACAATCATCAGCACACTATTGTCTATAAAATAATGTTTAACCCATGTCTCTTGGTCTTCTGCTTGAAATTTCATCATCCCTTTCTATAAGATATCAGCTGTGACAATCATTCTGTTGTACTACTGATTCGCTTGACATATCATCTTAAGATTTACTATCTTTACTTATGCTCTATTTTTACCTTTTATGCCTACCCTCACTCTTTATGTTACTTATTTTCATTCATATTTTCTTATAAAGTGGCCCTATTAGTCATACTAAAAATGCTTACTTAACCCTTGATTGCAGACCCCATAACTATTATCTTAACTTCTCTACTCAGAACCTAAGCCTACATACCATTTTCCACCATCCTTTTGTTCGTCATGCCTATTTGACCCATTAGGATTACTTTTATTTAAGTTACTACTTATTAATTCACTCCTTTGCCTAATAGGATAGTTTAAGACACCATTGCACATCCTATAACCTTTGCTTGCTCAGATTGCATTCCTCAACTAACTTTCCTCTCATTATTAGAAGTTTAAATGGATCTTATCCTAGTGCTACCTACTCCATCTTGGGAACAAGAATAGATAGAGTTTGATCCATATCATGCAGCTCTAAACTCCATATTTTGGCTCTGAACACTGCCTGAACTATGACCTGTTCTAAGTCCTACACTTCTAGATCTATATCTTGACAACTATCCTCACTCATGTAATTTCGTTCTAAGCTTTCTAATATTTCTTTTCAGTTCATCCTATTTACCTTGCCTAAGATAGCACTTTATGTACTTTATATCTCACTTTGATCTTCCTAATCTTGTTCTATTCTTAGCTTTTCGGTTTGCTCTTTAATTCATCTCTTTTATCTTACCCAAAATAGAACCTTGATTACTTTATTCCTTAACTCTATGCTTCTTCTTGACCTGATAGCTATGCTAGATAACTGTAATTTTTAGTATCTCTACTAGGTCATCTTCACCTTTATACTACTCAGAATTAGTCTTTCAACCACTCTGATTAACACTTCCACTGCCATTTCAAATTTCTCTTCTGTTACATCTGAAACCAACTATCCAAATTTTCATTTCTATATTTCCTTTCATCTACTGATATTCTATGACTTATTTATGCTAACTTGCAGTCATTATCCTTTCCTCTACTTAACTATAAAGAACCCTCTAATACCTCAAGGAGGGAATCTACAGGATCCCCTTTTTCCCTTGCTACTCCAAAGCTCTGCATCCATCATGAATTGATCTCTTATAATCCTTACAATGAAAATTGTACTCTCCCTAAGGGGTTATCTGAGCCACTATTTCCTATCACACTGCAGTCCCATTAGGATATCATTCCACAGATCGTTATATTAGTGGTGCTTTTTGTCTCTCTCAAGAAGACATTATTATACTCTGTAGCATAACTAACTGCAAGAGAGGTACTACTTCTACTGCATTACCACAACTATAAAAGACTATATGCTCTCTTTTTATATTGTAAACTTTCCTAGAATGCCATTTCCCAGGTTATGAATATTTTTCATAATCTCCAGTCTCCTTTAAGGAGTAAAACCATACTTATGCTCCACTGTCACACAAAGGAGATGTTATCTTCATTAGACTTTAGGCAATACGTCCACCGTAATGCCAACACTACCAACGATCTTATACTGGAGACCAGATGATCCCATTAATTAGGGGTCATCATTATACTGCAATCGTACTAAAAACCTCTAGTCTCATGCCACTTATGCTATAACTCTACGCTCAAGTTAGGATAATTGAGTCACTGACTTTAGTTATCACCCAACTGTGACTTTTGATGTTCTATCTCTAGGGTCTTAAACCCTAACTAGGAGTTTTTCTAACTCCTCTGCAGAAATAGAACTTTGTCTTGACATAACTGTACTAAAACAGAGGCTATTTGCAAATACCTTCATCATGGTGCACCACGGGGAAGGACATAGCTCTGCATAATAATTTCATGTCGATACTATAATCTGTAGCTCACAACACAAATATCAAGAATATTGCATAGTTACTACGGTACATCCCAAAAGACTAGTTTCTCAATCTTTTATCTCTTTTAGATTTACTAATACTATAACTTTCTCTGATTGGGCTATCCACTGACGACTATAAGCAGTGATACCCTCACTCCTATCTAGAGTAGCTATACTGCCAAAAGTCACCTTTATGTCCTCGTGTCTTGAACTAGATAGGAACACCACTTAAACCCATAGTGACTGAAACATAACATTTCTTGAAGTACGTATCCCTATAACAGACCTTAACACATCTACTAACTCTAGTTCACATCACCATGTACTCCATAAAAACTACGACACTAAACTGAAGCACTCTTAATTACCCAAGGAATAACGCATAATCTAGAAATAAAGCATTACAGAATAAGACAAAACAAGATCCTATACTTCACGTGTGAACCCCTAACAAGACTCTTCTTAAGCCTTAGACACGTACTTCCTATGAATCTAGAGCCTAAGCTCTAATACCAACTTTGTCATGACCCGATCTCCCGAGCAAAACTGGCACTAGGACCTGGGCCAGCATAAAGGTCCCGAGGCCTGTAGTTTACTGTTCCCAAATCCATCATAACTAGGGCCAAAAACTGAGGCCCAACATATGAATAAAATAAACTAGAATATTACATTTTTATTCGGGTCAACCCAACCCGATAACCATAAAAAAACCAAAGTCAGGGGAGCTCAGCTCAACCTTGATACCACCATTTGCAAACATTTTAAATATCACAAAAATTCTGCATTTATTAAAACACCAAAACTTAAATTTATATAGTACCTGACAAAATTATACTACTACTAATACATGCAGAGTTCTAGATTATAATTTTAGAAAATAATAATTCAAATAAATAACTACTAATAAACTTGTGAGGAAGGAAGCAGGTTATTCTGAAAAAGAATTCCTCTTGTAGCCTGAAAAAATAAGGTGAACAGGAGTGAACATTCGACTCTTAGAGTAAGATATTGATTTTAAGTATAATTTCTATAACTATCTAGTACTAATACATCCCTAAGGATGAAATGCAACACAGATCATCATATTCAGCCAAATTTAAACAACCCTCATACCAAGAATAATTTGGAGTACTCACACACCCTTATATCATATATCATATATATATATATATATATATATATATATATATATATATATATATATATATATGGGAGCTGATCCCTTATACAACCCTCTTAATCCAATGCCTGCCAGCGAGATCAATTCGAGTCAGACTTTCGCTTAATAATCCAAATGCGGGGGTCAGCAAGATCAACTCAAAGCCGTACTCACCTCGACTTTCATGAAAAGGATTGGTCCCCAAGCGAGACTAGCTCAAGCTGAATTACCCGTCCTACCCATATCCGTTACACCATACCACACACATGCTGACACACGCACACAGTTCTAAATTACCCTAAGGTGACACCCACAGCAATTTCATCAATTTAAAATGCAATACAAGGCGTGCCTAATATTTAGCTACATACATATATTTATATGTGATGCATGAGCATGCCTTGAATATATAATAATATTGAAATTATAAATAAAATCAATATCTGCTCACTGATCACCGAAGACTATTGTGGCAGTTGGGTGAAGGAGGATGGCTGACTCTGATCACCTAAACATTTATATTATAAATTTTATCAGTACTAATTCATAACAAAACTTTAAAGAGATAAAAGATGCCCTAATTTATGCTGAAAATCTGGTAGAGTCTCCCTTGTACCTAGGATATACCCAACACGCCAAGTGATTCAAATAACACTTCTAAAGGTCATAATCTCACATCCACAACTCAACAACAACACATGGCCCCTCCTGGGCCCTTCAAACCAGGCAAGTCTCACACAGACAAACAACTCAATTACAAGGCTTAAAATAGATATTTTGCAAAAGTCATTCAAACTAGCTCTAAAAATTCTAAAATTTTACCCTGCGGTCCTTAAGGTTATTACAAAAGGAATTATAATTTTCTAAGCACCCATAAATATTTTACGGATTTTTATTTTAATCCCAGTACTAAGTAAATAAGGAAACTTAGAGTTTGAGTTGACCTATGTAGATTCTGACGCTTGGAATACTTCTCGAGCATCTGAAAATGGTGGGGAGAACTGCAATTTTGACCCAATTCTGAAACTACTTTGGCAGCCTGTCTGCTCGGCCTGAAAATGTAGATTTGGGCACTAGTTAAATTTTCGTAAAATGAAGATACCCACGTGAAGCCCACAATACTAGAAGTTAGAATAAAATATTTATGAAATTAAATAAGCTCATTTAATGCTCGAAAAATCACTACGAAGTCCGTAGGACCCACCAAATTTCCAGTGTCAAAAAATTTTGAAATTTATATTGCCCGAAGCTCTCGTCGAGTAGAGCACACCAATACGTTTTGAATCTCTGTGGGGTTCTGGATTTGAGAGAAATTTAGCTCAAAAATTGAATAGGCTAAAACTTCCCAGGCTAAAATTGAACAAACCGCTCAATGAAAATTTGTGATCTTGGTGTCTATGGAAAGCTCTCGAGTTGTAGATGATATTTGGGACAAGACTCAGTCAAATTGGTGGCCAAATAGGCCAGATTTTGGCAAAGAAGCTCAAGAGTCGGGCTACACGAGGGAAGAGATTTGGCACAATTTTCCTGCTAGCTGGGGCGTCAGTCGACGGTAGGGAAGGCTGCTAGTGGTGTGCCGGTGACTGGGGAAGGGAGGGTTGGCAGTCAGCCAGCAAGGGGAGGAGAGAGGAGAGAGAAAATGGAGAGGGAAGGGAAGAGGGTCAAGCACGGGGAAGAAAGGAAGGAAAGAAAAAAGAGGACCAATCCGATTCAATCAGTCCAATTCGATCTGATTCAATTTGATCGATTCGATTTAGAGTATCCGAAATTGAATTTTTACTCTACTCTGAGACTCAAAATGAGGACCGAAATTCCAAAAAAACTCAAAAAAGTTTTTGGAGTTCAAATATATTTTTGATTTTGCCACATAGTTTTTAAATTAATTTTTAAAAATTGACAAATTTATTATTTTTTAAACATCAAACCCGTTATTAAAAATTCAGAAAATTTCAAATAAATTTCCAAAATATTTAATAAAATAAAATATTAATATTTACATATAAAATAATTATTTAAAAATTCAGGGTATTACACAATAGACCTTCCGGTAATATTCCATCACCCAAGTAATAAAAAATTGGGCTCATCCAGGTGTCTCCAATTTCAATGGGGAGGCTTTCTTCCTTATCAATTGTTGGGCTTTTGATTTCCTCAAAGAAATTGGGCAGTTCAGGTGTTGTTCTCCTACTGCTACCAATTTGGCTAAGACATCAGCCTTATTATTCTCCTGCCGAGGGATTTGAAGAACTGTTACTTCCCCATTTGCCAATTGAATTTCTGCAATAACTTCTTAATTTGGGTTTCATACTTTGCCAAATTTTGGTCTTTAATTTGAAAGTTTCCTTGGCATTAATTTATGACTAGTTGAAAGTCTGAGTGTATTGTAGCATGAGTGGCATTGACCTCCTTAAGATTCTGAGGGCCATTAATAGTGCTTCATATTTTGCCATATTATTGGTGGCGTAGAAGGCTAACTTGGTTACGTATTGCAACTTTATTCTATATGGCCCCACTAAAATAATTCTAATTCTTGCACCATCTGACCTCGAGGCACCATCTACCCAGACTCCACTTTTCCCTATGGTCTTCTTTTTTATGGTTCTGTGGGAGTCAATTTTGCCACAAAATCTGCTAAGGCCTGAGCCTTTAGTACCAGCCTTGTGCTACTAGATGTCATATGAGCCAAGGTAGACTGCCTATTCTGTTGCTCTTCCAATAGAATCTGGGCGATGCAAGATTTTTCGTAATGGGTAGTTGCCTCTGACTTCAACTGTATGTGCCTTAAAGTAGCTCTTAGTTTCTTCACAAAGATTATGACAACAAAAGCAAGCTTCTTCAGAGTGGGATAATTTAGTTCTCCCCCTTTTAGTACTTGGCTTGTATAATAGATGTGGAATTGTTCTTCCTCTTCTTCCTTGACCTTGTAACGCCCTCACTTTAGGTAGTCCGTACATTCTACTGTTCCAATGACTAATATCTATTCAGACAGCCAGGATGTCTAGAAATACACTCGAACTAGAGTGAGGGATCATGAGATGGTTAAATAAAGACTAAGAAAAATTAATAAAAAAGAAAATAAAAGAAGTGTAGATAGGTTAAGGGAGCCGGAAGTCATAGCGATGGGTGACCCTAATGGGAAGCGACTGTGAAGACAGTTGTCAATCCCAGACTTGTGGGAAAACCCTGTAAGATAAATATTGGAATTAAATTGAAGGTTTTATGAGGATTAAATGACATTAAAAATATCAAAGAAAATTCAAAAAAATTAAGTCAATCGGTACAGACAAATATAACCCAATAAGCACAATGGAGGGCATTTTGGTCATTTCACCCTCAGAGATGAATTTTAACCTAAATGTCAATCAAAATGAGAGAGAATAAAATATTAAAAATAAATTAAAATTATGAATTATGGAATGGAAAAAGGGAAAAGAAAAGAAAAGAAAGAAAATCAAAATATAAATGAATTATTACATGAGCATGATGTCATAATGACATCAATAAAAATTATAACCAATAGATATTAGACAAACACACATAAATAGAAACAAAATTTACTTAAATAATTAAAAGACTTATCTTCTTCTTCTTTTTCTTCTTCTTCTTCTTCTTACCATGGTCGAACCTCTCTCCTAGATAGCTTCCTCCATTTTCAAACTCTCCAAGCTTGATTTCCTCCCCTTTCTCACCGTAAAATTCCCAATTGTCTTCATTAAAAATTGTCTCCACACCTTGAGGAAGCTAGTTTTAGCAACAAGAAGGGAAAGAATTGAAGTTTTAGCAAGTCCAAGTTGGACAAAGCAAGGTTAGTGCACTAATATGCTTCTCTCCTTTTCTAATTATGATAAACATGTTAAATTAGGTTGAAATTGCATGAGAACAAAAGAAAAGCATTAATAAGTGGGAACCTAAAAATTCGGTAGCCTTAATAAATGAGAATAGGTTGAGTTCAATTGGTACTAAAACTTGTTTATGGATGGTATTTCGTGTATATATATGATGGCTATGATGATTGGTATGAGTTTGGCATGAGATTGCAAACTTTGAATTAGGGTTTTGATCTAACTTTGGGAAATCTTATGTATGACTTGAAATTGATGATGTTGAGATGATTTTTTCACCATTAGAAATGCCATAAGTGTCAATTGAAGTTTGGGAGTTGGGAGGAATTGAATTAGGGAGTGCTGAATTTTCATGCAGGTTTGGGACTTATGAGTCCAGTGTAGTTTTTGAGCCATAAGTAGATTTGTGTTGCTCCAATTGGTGTGAGGCCAATTGGAGATGAAACTAGGGTCATAATTCCCCATTTTTCATGAAGAGACCATGCCCAAAAACTGTCCCTAACCTGACCTAAAAACTACTCGAATCCGGATAACCCTAATATGGACTCAGAAAAATGACCAAATGAATAGTAATTGTTCAAATGGCCATAACTTATTCTAGAAAGGTCAGAATGACCTGATTCTTGAACCATTGGAAAAGATAGGAGCACATTTTTCATGAAGAACATAGAGCCTAATTCTGCCTCTAACCCAATCAAATTGCTAGTAAAAGTTAGGTCACAAATTCTGTCCAGAGCCAAACTGATCAGAAATTCTGGACTTTAACCTATCCGACCAGTTTTGGCAAAAATGCCATAACTTGGTCCAAAAAACTGAAAATGCAGTGAAACCAAAGCCAAAATCTCTATAAGACCTAAAAATACAATTTTGATATTTTTACCAAAACCCAGAACCTAATGGAACTAGGTCAATTAGCTAGGAAAAATCAGCATGCCAAAACCTGAAATTGAACCAAATAACCACTTGACCCCATAACAGTTTTTATATCGTATCTCCCACTAGGAAACTCCAAATGGGATGATCCAAACTGTTCTGGAAACCTAAGAGACAGGGATCCAACGTTGATTCAGGAACCTTCCTTAGATTTTGAGTGTAAGAATCCTAAAATGGGAGACAAAGCCACTGACTTGAACCTGGAATCCTGAATGTACAGGGTACTTGAGTCCAGGCCAGTTAATTTACGATAATTAATTCTATAAAACTTGAAAAATTGCAAATCTTAAATCTGAGTGATCCTAAGACATAGAGTAACAACTCCAATGCAGAATATTAGGCCTAAAGGTGGTTGTAACATGTCCAAATAATTAGATAAAATTTGACTCCAGAATCTGCCTGATTCTGGAACTAGAATGAGTTAATGAACCAATTTTGGTTATTTGACCATAACTTGAGTTCTAAAACTCCAAATGACATGAATCAAAAAGGAAAACAAAGACAATATATAGAGGAACAACTTCCATGAAGGAAGTGTGGCCAAATAGTGGTCACATCTTAAACAATTTATTAGATGAATTTAAGAAACCAAATCTGGACCTTGAGAAAGGTTCATAAAATAATTTGGCATATGATATGAAATGAACTAAAATAATTTCCTAAACATAAAAATAACATGAATATGCATGTGGGACTTATGTTTCCCATTACAAGTGACGTGAAAATGCTATGAAATACAATTAGTACATAATATGAAATAATGAAACTATAAGTACTTAAAAATACTATTTTACCCAAAGTATACCTAGACTTATTTATATAGCATGGATCGATTGGTATATCAATTAGGGACTACAGATTGTAGTACTGCCACAGGAATAATCATTGATAGACAATATATGTCCAAGATGGTTGTTCTACTGGCTTTATGTCTGCCCATTGGCCATTGTGCCTGATTTTATTTCTGATTTCATGCCTGCCCACTAGCCTTATGCCTGACATGACAAATGTATATATGTTAGACATATGGATGTTTAACTAGTATACTCCCATGTATCTAGTATTTATAGTATGTTATAGATTACTTGAGCACAGATATGAGTAATAAGCTTTAAAATTTAAATAATTACACAAAGAGATTACAGATTTGAGTAATAAGACTGTACATGGCATAAATGAACAAAAAGAGATATTGATTAACTTAATTGCTTCCAAAGTTCTATAAACATGTAAAAGACTTCAAATTCATGAAATCTATATTTCTTTATAAAGTTATACGTAGAATAATTATTTTAATTATTTAGTTATTTTTATTTCAATTTATGCACCACTAAGCAATATGCTCAGCGCGTTAGTTCTTACCACGCATAGGTACGGGAAACCAGCAGCAGCAGCAGCAGCAGTAATGCCTAGATAGAATTTTGATCAGATCTACTACAGTGTCAGTGTCACCTCAATAGTCCATTTTGGTAGGGCTCTTGTACATTTAGATTTTGCATTTTGGTTATTGTATGTAAGTAAACGATGCAAATCATTTTGTGATTGTAAATAAATTATAAATTATTGTACCTGAATTTTATATGAATGAAATGAAATTTATTTTCTTGAAAATTTTATGAGCTATGATATGATATAATGCATGGAAAATTGATATGAGCAATGAAATGATATATGAAAATATGAAAAGGATATAAATTGTTTTTAACGGGTAAATAGTCTACACCCATCATACGCTAATATAACAGAGAGGACTCTGTCCGGGTCTCTATAAAAATGAAATATGATAAAAAAAATATATATTTACACATGGGATATTATAAATAAATGGACATTAAATTAATAAGGTACACGACAAGACAAGATAGGATGCACCGGCACTGAATGTGACACGCCTTACTCGGCTACATTATAGACAGGTAAAGGGCGTCACAGGCCTGAACAGAGCTAACAATTTCATTAATAACTAAAAGGTATAAATACAAAGTTTCACTTGGCTGAGGCATGTTAAGAAGAAGAGGCAGCATGTCCATGATGGCTTTTATTTTTTTGGGATTGGCCTTTATTCCCTTTTTTGATACCATGTATCCTAGAAATTTTCCAGCTTTCATCCCGAATGTGCATTTTTTTGGGTTTAGCTTCATCCTGTATGGAAATCCAACCATCAGGGAGGTTTGTTTTCGTTCTTTTTTTTATTCTTTTGCTTCTCATCACCATCCTCATTTACGTCACGATGTGCACCTGACTCAGGCTATCCATTCCTGTGGTTCAAGCCTGGTTTATTAAGCTATTCTTAATCTGAGTGTTGGGCAAAGGCTTCAGTGGATATGCTATAAACTAATGACTTTCTCCCTCCTCCCTCTAGCCATCAATTACAGGCTTCGATACTAAGCTTACTACTCTAGATAAAGAATGAAAAGAAGTAAGTTCGATCAACACGAGCTATTGTCCTTTGATGCTGGATACACTAGTGTAGATTTATTTTCTATAATTGGATTAGAAAAGTAATATAATAATATAAGTAGTGCTAAAGTCGATGCGTTAAATGAGAATTCGAGGTGGGATGAGTAAATTAGCTCAACTAGATTAGTGCATTTGCTTCTATTTTCATAGTGAAGCATAGCAACTTGAGTCTAGGACATCAAATGCCTCTATTATGTGTTTGGAATGGTCTTTCACCCTTTTACTTTTGATAATCATGTCATTCACATATACCTCTATCACCTTGCAAATCAAGTCTTTGAACATTATATTGACCAGACACTAATAGGTTGCACCTATGTTTTTTAGCCTAAATGGCATTACTCTATAACAGTGCACCCTATCATCTATAATAAATGCTATATTTTCTGCATCCCTAGGCCCTATTAATATCTGGTGGTATCTAGAGATTGCATCAACAAGTGAACATACAGTGTGTTCTATTGTGGTATCTACCAAACGGTCAATGGTGGGCAAAGGGTAATGGTCTTTTAGGCATACCTTGTTCAGGTCAATGAAGTCTACACACATCCTCCACTTTTCATAAGCTTTTTTGACAAGGACAACATTGGCAACCCAAATTGGGTAGTGAACTTCAAAGATTAAATCAGCATCTTTTAATTTTTTTTTTTACTTCTTCTGCTATTGTCTTTTATTTGTCTGGGGCAAATTTCCTCTTCTTTTGCTGGACTAGTTTGATAGTAGGATCGACATTCAGTTTTTGAGTCATGACTAATATATCAACACCCTTTACATCTTCTGAGTTCCAAGCAAAAGTTTGAATTCTCTAAGTTAGAGTTCGAATCACATCTTCTTTGGCTGTCCCCATCCTAACTTTCTTTGCTTCTTCCAATTCCACTATTGATACTGTGTTAACTAGTTTAGGAAATAATTTTTTTGGTTGCTCCAATAGCTCGATGGGCAGAGTCATTTGGGCGACCAGCTTGGAAGACTCTCTATAACATTCCTGTGCTGACTTTTAGCTTCCTTTGCAAATGGCTATACCTCTGGTTGTTGACAATTTTAGGCATAACATCCCCATGTTCATTGTTATTCCATAATCACTCAGTATAGATCTACCAAGGATGGCATTGTAAGAGAAATGGATGTTTACCACAACAAATTCAGCATACAATTCCCTCTTGTGCTTCTCGTCTCCCAAGACTATTAATTATGAGGTTGGCTATCATTATCACTGGTATTGACTTGTCTCCCAAATTGACTAAAAGGTAGGGGACCTTAGATAGATTTTTCACTTGAAGCTCCAACTTTTCATACACATCTAAGGTAAGGAGGTTAATCAAATTTCCAATATCTATCAAGACTCTTCTTATTTCATATTTCTTGAATCTAACTTTAATTACTAAAGGATTAAAATATGGGCAAGTGACCTTGTCATCTTTGGGGACAAAGGTAATGGGGGACTGGCATAGTTGTTCGACTGCCATGATTTTTATTGACCCATCAAGAGCCTAGTCTCTCTTTTTCTCCCCCTTGGCAAGGCCACTAGTAGTGATATTTATTACTCCAATTTGGTCTTTATCATCATCTTTATTCCTCTCCCTCCTTTGGTCTTATTGTACTTCAGACTTCCTTTTGTCCTTATGGTCACCCCTCCTATCCTCAAGGCTAAACTCTTTATTACTCTTCTTGTAAAGTGCTTAAGTGTACCGTCGCTGTCTACATTCATCTTTGGTGTGCCCATAGTCATCATGGAATCTGCAAAACTTACTTTGGTCTCTTGATTTAGAATACCCGGGGTCTAACTTTCTTGGCCATCTTACTGTCTCCCCATTTTTTTGAATCCACATTAGTGTGCTAGATCATGACTCATTTAGGGGGGGTATAGTTTCTAAACCTCTCCCTTCTTTTATCGATTTGGTGTGATCGACTCTCAGAGGTATTCCTTAATCGATCACGCTTTTCAGTTTACCTTTCTCCTTGCCTTTTATCATCCAGGCGGATATACTTTTGAGCCCTTTCCATTAATTGGTAGTATGTTGGTGTAAGGTTTTTTTATCAAAGAATCGACGAACTTGGAATTGGTGGAACCTTTTTTTAGGGCTTCACAGATTGTCTTATGGTTCAGTTGTTCCACCTAAACAACTTCAGAGTTGAAATGGTCTATGTAATTTTAGAGGCTCTCCCCTTCTTTCTACCATATCTTTTGTAGGTCAGAGGATAGGTTTTTGGATGGAATGTAGGTGATAGATTTCTATTTGAAATCACTTACCAATTGGTTAAAGTTTTGATGGAATTTGTTGAAAGGTGTTGGTACTACTTTTATGCCATACCGGTTAAGATAGATGGGAAGACCCTGCAGAGGATGAAGTCATAGACATTTTAGAGTTGCATGGTGTTTTAAAAGTTGGCAAGGTGACTGTGAAGATCAGTCTTTTCATTGTATTTGTCTAGACTTAGGAGTTTAAATTTTGCAGAGAATGGCTCAGCTAGGATCTCCTCTATCAAAAGGGAATAGTCTCTAACCCCAAAGTCATCTTCCTGAGCAATCTCTTTCTGTACCTTTTCAATAGCTCATACCAACCTCCAATCAAAACCTTTCTTAACTGAATTAACTTTTGGGTCCTCCTTATCCCTCTTTTTTGAATCAAATTTTGGTCCTTCATTGACTCGAACTGCTGCACTATTTTCTGGGATTCTAAAATTGTCCAGTTGCATGGCCTAATTTTTTAGGCTTAGATTTTCAACTTTTAATTGTTTGATTAACTGCAGTAGTTGTTCTAGTGTAAGTTGCATCAAGGTATTGTTTGCAAATGTGGCACCATTGGTGGAACCATTATTGGTGGGTGGCGTTTCTAGTGGTTCAACTAGTGGATCTGAGGTCATGATTTAGTGGAGATGACAGCAGTCATAAGAAAATTAATTAGTGGTTTTTCATAGACGGCACCAATGATGCTATCATAGAAATCTCTATGGGTATGGACCTGCAAAATAAGAAAGCACTAGATGAGTTAGTTGACCACCGCTTCAATGCCTAAGTCAGTATTAGGGTTTTAGAGAATGAGAATAGAGTTGAGAGAATAAGGGTTGGATCCTTTGTACTTGTCAATCCCCATATATATATATATATATATATATATATATATATATATATAAGCATCAGTTAGACTCTCATTGGGATTAGGAGTGTTGAGTCATGATAAGGATTGATCCCTGAATATCTTGGACTGTCCTATTGACAGAGTTCTTATTAGTGTAGGACTCATCTTCTTGTTAGGATTCTAACTTATTATGCAAGTATTTCAAAATCCTGTATTGGGAGAGGGAGATCTTCCAAGTCCGAATGCCCTTTATACCAGTTGGGTGAGCATAGTTTGGGCGAACAAACCATAGGCGATCAGGCGAACGCCCTTATACCTATTAGGAGAACAACCCACAAACGAACGTCCTTCGAGCGACCAAGATTATGGCAAGTAGCATTAATATATAACCACCTTCCAACTAAGTCATTAACCTAACTAAACTCAATTTTTTTACGATTTATTTTTTCCATCAGCAAAAACTTAAAAAAATATGAAACCATTCACTCTAAGGAGTTGTTTATCCAAACCCTATAGGTGGACATAAACCACACGTCTGTGTGTGTGTATGTATAAAAGAGTAAATAGCTCTGTAACACCCCTATTGGCATAGCCTGGAACATTTTGCTGTTCCGATGACCGATGTCTGTCTGGACAATTAAGAGAAGTAGAGCCATGTCTAAGACACCTAGTTAAGCCCTGAACACAAATAATTAGCAATTACCAAATAGTTAAGTATAAAGAAGAAAAATAGAACATAAAAAGTTAAATGAGCCGGGAGTCACAGCGATGGGTAATCTTCTCGGGAATGACTGCGAGGTCAGTCTAAACTCAAATTTCAAACCAAAAAATGTGACACCGCGGTCCTTAGGACTATTGCAAACACAGTGGAAAAGAGAAAATCACAGAAAAGAATTGTTAAGCAGGTTAAATAATTAGATCAGGGATCCGGAAGAAATATCGAATAACTTGCAAATCGGATTGAACCAGCGAGGGGCAATTTGGTCAATTCACCCCTAGAGCTGACTCCTAACCTAATTGTCTAATAAAATTGGAGAAAAGAAAATTTTGGGACCAAAAATTAAATTAAAGAATTAATGGAAAAATAAATGAAAAAGAAAAAGAAAGAAAAGAAAAAGTTTATTTGCATCATGCATGACATAAGCATGATGCAATAAATCTAATATTTAAAAATTGAATTTTGGGATAAATTCTAATAATTAAAAAGAAAAAAATTTTATTCTTCTTCTTCATTGTCAGCAGCCCCATTTCTCTCTTCCCTTTGCTTTCTCTCTCAAAACTCCATGGAAACACAACTCCAAGCTCTTGTGAACCTAAAAATCAGCTATAAAACTTGTAGGTTTCTTAATTAAATCTTGTCTTTGGACCTTGCTAAGCAACTTAGGAACAAAAAGAAGAGGAAAGAAGTGGAATTTGGGAAGAGGAAAAAGCTCTAATTGAGGTAAGTAATTGAATTTGGAAATCTTAGTTTATTTGTTGTGTTTGTATCTTAATTAAACTAGAAATCAACTTAAAATCAAACAAAAACAATTGTTGAGGGATCAAACATGAAATTCATTCAGCTAGGGTTAGGGTTTGATATGAATGAGTTTGAAGTATTTGAATGGTCATTTGAGGTGAACCAGGTGTGTAGAACATGAATACACACTTTAAATTGCATTATATTGAACTTTATGTGTAGCTAGGGTTTTGAGCATGTGAAAAATTGAAGAAATATTTGAGAATTAGCCAAATGATGTTATTGACCTTATTTGAGTTGAGAAATGATCAATTGTGACCTTTGTGACCATTTTTGGTGTGTATGAATTGTTAGAACCAAGTTCCAATTTGGATCGGTGAAGGTCAATCTGCAGGCAACTTAACCTAGGTCCCTTTCAAGGATCAAAACTAAAAATTTACCAACCCAATTGGTGTAAGGCCAATTGAGAATGAAACTAGACACAAAATGTCACATTTTTCATTTAGGAATCATGCCCAGAAAATGACCATAACTTAGTGAACAATTAGGCCAAATCCAGAATTGGGCAAACTGACTTGTACAAAAATTATCAAATGAATAGTAGTTACGTAAATGACCATAACTTGGTCTAGGAAGGTCCAAATGACCTGAATTTTATACTGATAGAAAGCTGAGACATAGCCCTACAACTTTTATGAAGAAAACAAACTCAAATTTTGACCATAACCTATTTGAAAAATTACCTACAATCAACCCATAAAATTTGCCAATAACTAGGAATTTGCCCAGAATTCTGGGTAATGCCAAATCTGGCCAGCCATGTTCAAATGGCCATAACTTAGGCTAAAAAACTCCAAATGGAGTGATTCAAAAAGGAAAATAAATTTAAGACAACAAGGAACAACTTCTATGAAGAAAACTTAGCCAAATTACCACAACAACATGACCAATGAAACAGTGTAAAACAAGGCACCAAATCTAAAATTTTGGAAGTTTCACCTAAGAAACTTAAAGTTTGAAAAAATAACTAAAACCAACAAATTAGGTAACCAAAATGTGGTATGTGGGTGAAATTGAAATTCCCATACCTATGAAGCATTAGAAAGTCAATAAATTGACTTGAATAATGTCATAAATAGTAACCCCGAAGTGTAAATTTTAATGAACATCAAGTTAAGCATATTAAAGCTAGGTATAAATAGATTTGAATCCATTTTTAGATTTATGATAAATTATGATACTGAAACACTGTGAAATTGTGTGTTTCAGTTGAAAAGAATACCAAGAAAGAACCCGAAGCATCGAGTCAAGGCCAAGAGGCGACTCGCATACGGTTTGTGCACAATATAGAAATTTCTATAAATTTTCTTCTGCAAATTGTTTTGAATGAATTGTGATATTAAATTATGAATTAATTGTATTGAAATGTTTATTATGCTTTTGACTTAAATTGTTGAAAGTTTAATCGTATGTGTTTGAAATAGCAATAAATGTTTAGTAAATTGCTAAGATAATTTTGAAACCACAATGTCATGACCATATATTTAAATGCCTCACTAGCATGACTAGTGAGGGAAATTAGTTTTGAATTTTGATTCTTTCTCTGGCTGAAGTATTGAGGTGTGTGCCAGTAGAAGAAGAAATTTGAATGGATATCCATATATTTGAGCTAGCTAGCCTTGTAATTTCTCATAAGCCTCCGGCTATTGAGATGAATATGTTTCGAATGGCATGATATAACTGTGTATTTTTATAAAATTGATTTGAGAATTCTTAAATGAAATTGGTGGACTAAAAGTTTATAAATCATGTTTTGCATGTGTCTTCCATTTTCAGCAATGTGTTTGAATAAGTATGATTTGAATTATGCATAAATGTTATTTTAGTATGTTGTGCACTACTGAGTCGTAGTACTCAGCGATGGCTGTTATTGCTGTCGTAGATATAGAGACTAGAGGAGTAGCAGAGTGAGCTGCTGAAGATCTTAGAGCCACCTTTCCTGAAGTTTTGTCGGGTATAAATTTATACCCTGAATGTAATGTTTATATTTGTGTATGTAACTGTTTGTATATGTAAAAACTGGTCATGAGTAGTTGTATAAAGTTGTAATAATATCATTTTGGAATTGCTAATGTAAAGTGGTTGATAAATGAAATTTATTTTTACTTTAATAAAAAAATGAATGGAAATATTGAGTTGTGAATTATTGATTTGAATTTTGGAGTTTGAGAAATGATGTTGAAGTTTGTTGTGGTAGTTGTTGAATTGATGAAATAAATTATTGGAAGTGTTTTTACAGGTTTTTGAAAAACTGTTTTCTTAAAATATGGACGGCACTCTGTCGAAATTTTTCTAAATTTTGTGTAAAAATAAAAATAGACAAAAATTTTAGCCAGCTTTTAAACTTATATTAAATGTAAAAAAATGCTCACCACTTCCAAAAAGTAAGAAAAAGGTTTTTAAAATCCCTTGTAGGGTACTTAATGAGTTATCGGTAGGTGAAGTTCGGTAGTTCATTAGGTATTATACGGGATTATGTTATGTCTTACAGAGGGGTAAGGTGTGACAAACTCACTAGCTTGGTTCCTTTCTTTTGTTATTGTCATTCATAGGAATCTCTGTAAGTACGAAATAACATCTTAATTAAATTTTTTCTTAAATGAAATTTTAGTTTATGTTAGTATATATTTAGTGTATCAATCTTTATGTCTTTGCCTATGTTTTGTTTCATCTTGAATTCTTCTCGTGACGAGAAAAGTTATTAATTTAAAAAAAAAATTTGACAATTCATTCATAAGAATTAAGATATAAATATAATATAATCTTTTCATAAGAAAAAAATATAAATATAAATAATTGAAATTAATATATTATCATATAAAATTATCATGTAATTACAATAAAAAGTGCATTTATAAAATATAATTATTGTAAATTGCATATAATTTTTATGAAAATAAAGTTAATTTTTATATAAGAAATTAATTTAAAATATTATATAATAAATACATAAAATTATTTTGAAGTATTTTTTTATTCACTGTGGTATTCCTCTATGTTCGTTTTACAGTCCAAAGAAAACTAAAGTATTAAATAAATTTTTTAAAAAATTAACTACATAGTTTTGGTGGTGGCTATAAGGCTTAAGACATGAACCAGTCTCTCTCTCCCCCTTTGCTCCTCTTTCTTTCTATATTTTGAACTTTTATAAGATTAAGTTTCAAGTTTAACAATAATATATCTAATTGTTAATATTACTTTCTCTATCTTTGTAGTCTTTTCCTATGATTTTCTATTAATACTAATTAATCTATTCATGTCATGACCTAAATTCTGGGCAGGACTAGCACTAGGACTGGGGTCAGCGTAAGACCCCCAAAGCCCGTAGTAAGCCTATCTATCCCTAGCTCAACCGTAAGGCCCTTAACAGAAGTCCAAATTCAAGAAATCAAACAGATAGAGTCTAGCCATAAATTAGACTATCCAATAGAGAGTATTAACTCACCCGACTTGTAAACATAAAATAACTCAATTTGAGGAGCTCAGCTCACCCTCACAATCCTCAAAACAATAAATAATCAAATGGGAGCTCAGCTCCCTCATCCAAGGTAAATACTCATCTTAAACATTCCAACATACCCATATAATATGTTTACAACTTCAAAGAAATAAATTATTACAGTCCAAATCAAGATTAGAACACTACCAGCACATGCAGAGTTCTAGATTATAAATCAAGGAAATAAAATTTAACTAAGCTGCTACTGGTAAACCTGCGAGAAAGGAAGCAGATTATTCACAAAAAGAGTTCACCTGTCACTTGAGGAAAAATAGTTGAACAGGAGTAAGCGTTATAGAGTAAGACATTGATTTTAAATATAATTTCTATAACTATCTAAGCTCAATGCATTCCTATGTATGAGATACAACATACACTCATATTTTCAAACAATTCAAATAATATTCACACAAAAGATAATTTAGAGCACTCACACACCTGTGCATCACATCAACACACACACACACACACATATATATATATATATGAGAGTTGATTCCTTATACAGTTCTCTTAATTCTAACACCTACCAATGAGATCAACTCGAGCTGAACTTTCTCTTAATAATCCAAATGCGGGGGTCAACGAGATCAACTCAAAGCCGTACTCACCCTGACTTATCCATATATAAGGATTGGGTCCCAGCGAGTCAAGCTTCAGCTGCGACTACCCATCCTACCCTTATCATAATCACACCACACGCACGTCGACATACGCACATAGCTCCAAATTACCTTAAGGCGACATCCACAACAATTTCATCAAACAAAAATGCAACACAAGGCGTGCCTAGTATTTAACTACATATATATATTTATAAGTGGATGCATGAGCATGTCTTTAATATATAATAATATTGAAATTATAAATAAAATCAATATCTACTCATAAATTCACTAGATATCACTGCAGTGGCTGGGAGAAAGAAGAAAGCTAATTCTTATCATCTAAATAATTATATCAATGAATTCATCAGTACCAATACAGAATAAGAGTTTAAATAGTCAAAGACATCCTAATTTATGCCCGAAATCTGATAGAGTTTTCCCTATACCTAAAACCTACTCAACCTGCAAAGCAACTTAAACACACTTCTAAAACCAAAGGCCTCAAGCTCACATCTCAATAATATCACACTGCCCTCCTGGGCTCGCCAAACCAGATAAAACTCAAGTAACAACACAATTTAGCTATAAGTCTTAAAACTAACATTTTACAAAAATCATCTAAACCAACCTCAAAAATTCTATAAACATGCCCTGCAGTCCTTAACAATGCTATAATACTATTGCGAAAGGAATTATAATTTTTTTGCTATCTATGAATATTTTATGAATTTTTATCCTAAGCCAGACATTAGGTAAACATGGCAATTTAGAGTTCGGGATTACCTACCCCAATTCTGACACCTAGAACCCATCTGCGGCATCCAAAAGGGGTGGGAAGTACTTTAATATTGACCCACTTTCGAAGTGGGTCCAATAGCTCGCCTGTCCGGCCCGAAAGTGCAGTACCAGTCACCGATGGAATTTCCTCGAAACGAGAGTACCTACGCAAAGTCTATAGCACTAGGAGTTAGAATATAATTTTTATTTAATTTAACAGACTTATTAAAGACCTAAAAAAAACTGCAAAACTCGTGGGACCTATCAAACTTTTGGTGTCAGAAAAATCAAAATTTATGTTAATGCGAAGCTCTTGCTGAGTGGAGTGTGCTAGTAGTCTTAGAATCTCCATGGGATTCACAGTTTGGGAGAAATCTAGTTCAAAAGTCTAAATGGGCTAAAACTTCCTGAGTTTGATTCGCACAAATCACCCAATGAAAATTGATGTTCTATGTGTCTATAGAAAAAGCTCTTGGAGAGTAGAACAAAATGGGAATAAGACCCGGTCCTATTGATAGTCGAATCAGTTGGATTTGGTCTGGGAAGATGAAAGGTCACGCGACAAGAGGGAGAGACTTTGGGCACAAATTTCGGCCAACTGGAGGGGCGCCAGCAATGGGGATGGTGACCAGAGGGGTGCCGGCCTGTGGGGGAGGCTGGGGGGTGGTTGGCCGGTGGTGGGAGAGGGAGGAGAAAGAGGAAAAGAAGAGAGAAGGGGAGGGGCTACCATGCGCGCAGGAAGGAAGGGAGAAAAAGAGGTGGGCCAGTTCGATTCGATCGGTCCGATCTGCTTCGATTTGATTCGGCTTGGGATCTAAAACGAGGCTCGAAAAATTTTGAAAAAATTACAAAAAACTCAAAAAAATTCATGAAGTCCAAATATATTTTTAAAATTACCACGTGGTCTTTAAATTAATTTTTAAATTTGATAAAATTAATTGTCTCGAAAAAAATAAAAACCCAATGTTGAAAACCCATAAAATTCAAATTAATTACCATAATATTTAATACATTAAAATATTATAATTTACACATAAAATAATTATTTAAAAATTTAGGGTGTTACAATTCATATATTATTATTACGTTCCATACTATTCCTCTCTTAGTCTCCGTCTCCATAATCTCTCTCTTTTTGAATTGTAATCCTTTAAAAGATTAAAGTTCAAGTTTAACACTAGGCTCTATATACTTTTAAACTTAAATATGTGTTTTCATCATTACTATCCTCCTTAATATTTTCTACTTATTCCATGCAAATTAAATTATTCATATCAGTATTAGTAAAATACATAAAACACTAAATATTATTTGAAAAATTATTAATCTAATATGTTTAATCCTTTTAAACTTATTTAAATAAATTAAAAATAAAAATAGTAAAAACACTCAAATTATAATATATTTATATTAAAAATTAATAAATTAATTTATTACTGGTATAAATTAATTAGTAATATAAAAAGTAATCTATTTTATCAAAATAATATTAAAAATAAAATGAAATTTTAATTATATGTAATTTTGAAATGAAAGAATAAAGAATAATAAATTTTATTTTATTTATGGTGTTGTTATAATTTGTGTTACTTTAAATTTAGTTGTAATATATTGTAAACTTTTTTTATTGTTATTTTCTATTATTAATGACTATAAACTTATGTAATAATGTATTATGAAAATAATTGTGGATTAAAATAGATGCAATAAAAGTCGAGCTTGAGCTCGATCTTATCAAATTCAAACTCAAGCTTGATCTCAAGCTTATTGAATTTTTGTTCTAGCTTATTGAATTTGAGCTTGAGTTTAAACTTTGTCCAGCTCGCGTTCGAATTCATTTTAATGAGCTTATCAAGCTTGACACACCGAATTCGAGCTTAACTCATTAATATAGTAAATGAGCCAAACTTGAACTTAACATATTTCAAATGAGCCAAGCTTAAGTCTTAGGGTGTGTTTGATAAGAAAGTTAAAAAAAATCAAGGGTTAAATGTTACCCTTGTAAGTTTTAACCTTTAAGGAGGATAATTATTGACCTAAACTTTCTAAGGTTAACATTTAATCTCACAAGAAGGCATAAATATTAATGAGGTTAAAAGTAAACCATTCTTCGTACCAAACGCCCCCTTAATATTAAAGTTTGAATTAAGCTTGAAATTGAATTAATATTAACGAGCTGAGCCTGAATAAATTGAAACTAAAGTCAGCTTGATTTGTTTACACTAGTAATGGAGAAGGGGAAGATCACCATTATTAATTCAACTATTAATAATAACAATATATTCACATATATCTAACAAGTAGGGGGTGTTCGGTTCTAATTTGATTCTGGGTTTGTCTATCGAAACCAAACTGAAATTTGGGTATAATTTTGTTTCGGCTCCTCATTGTTTTAGTTTGGGTCCAGTATAGTTCTCGATTCTTCGATTCTTATTCGGTTCGATAAGGTTTCGATTCGATTCTCGGTTCTTAAAATAATTTTATGTAATTATTTCCTTAAAAAGTCATACTTGAATTAGCATTTAAGTTTTTGAATTGAGTTATTAATACATAATATATCATATAATATATCTTTTAGCTATACATAAATTATATAATCTTTAACTATAAGGTGCACATATAATTTATGATTAAATATATTATATAATATAATAGTATAAGTATATCATATAATATACATTTTAACTATTTATTAATCGTATAATATTTAACTATAAGATACAAATATAATTAAGTGTATATATATAATTAAGAATTATAAGGTAATTTAATTTATTTATAATTAAAATTATTAAGAAGATATAGAAAAATAAAATATAATATTAGGTTGTATTTAGTTCATAATTATATATACATATATAAATATATGTAATTACATTGAAAGTATATAATACATCTAAAAAAATGTAGAAATATATATATATAAATTCGGTTATCAATTTGGTTCTGATTCGGTTTCGGTATGGTTTTGATTTGGTTTTGATACAATTCTGATTCGGTTCTTAGTGAAAAATCAAAATTGAACTAAAGTATTAAAATAAAATTAGTTCAATTCGATACAGCTCCTATCGATTTAATACGATTTTTGAATTCAATTCAGTTCCTCCAAAAACTGTGCACAGCCCTACTAACAGGGGGACATTTTAGTTGATCACACAGTTCTTGCTTTTCACGTGCATTGTTTATTATAATTAATTTCTAATCAAGGCAATTTTCCTTAAATGTGATTGCGATATCTTCTTTTTTTTATTGATTTTTTTAAGTCTAAAAGCGTATAAGTGTCTTTAATTGACTAGATTGACATGGAAATTTAACACATAGATTGCCATAATAACAATTGATATGAAGCAATTAACAGTTAAATACATGGGATCAATTAGATTATAATATCTTGTAACGCCCTCACTTTAAGTAGTCCATACATTCTACTGTTCCGATGACTAACGTCTGTTCGGACAGCCAGGATGTCTGGAACTATACTCGAACTAGAGTGAGGAGTCATGAGATGATTAAATAAAGACCAAGAAAAAATTAAGGAAAAATAAAAGAAGAAAAGTGCAATTCGGTTAAAGGATCCGAAGTCACGGCGATGGTTACCCTAATGGGAAGTGACTGTGAAGACAGTTGCCAACCCCAGACCCACAGGAAAACTCTGTAAGATAAGTTTTGGGACTTAACTGGGAAAATTATGAGGTCTAAATGATAATAAAAATGCCAAGTAAATACAAGAAAAATTAAGTCAATCGGTACAGACAGTTGTAACTCGATAAGTCCAACGAATGGCATTTTGGTCATTTCATCCTCAATGTTGAATTTTAACCTAAATGTCAATCAAAATAAGGGAGATTAAAATACATAAAATGAATTAAAATCATGAAATATGCAATGGGAATGGGAAAAGAAAAGAAAAAAATAAAATAAAATAAAATTATGATGTAAGCATGACATAGGAGTGACATAGTTAAAATATTAAGCCAGTTAAACTTAGACATATATGTATATATATGACAACTTCAATTAATTCCTTCTTATCTTATTTTAGCTTCTTCTTCCTCCTTTAAACCACCATAGGCCGAACCACCATGGCTGTCCTCTTTCACCATTTTTTTTCACCATAAGCTTGAATTTTTCTCCCTTTCTCACCTCAAAATCCCTAAGTGCCTCCACTAAAACTTGATCTCACACCTTGAGGAAGATAGTGGCAGCTAAGAAGTGAAGGAAAATTTACAAGTCCAAGTTGGGTCAACATAAGGTTAGTGCACTAATTATACTTCCCTTCTTTTCTAAGTATGGTGAGCATGCTAAAATAGGTGGAAATTGTATGAAATCAAAAGAAAATCATTAACAAGTGGGAACCCTAAATTTCGACAGCCATGAATTGAGTTGGGATTTGATGATTTTTTATGAAGTGAATTGGTTTGTTAGTATTATTTATGAGTTTATATATGATAGAAATCAAATTGTATGAAATTGCATGAGTTGTGAACATTAAAGTTAGGGTTTTAACCTAACTTTGGGAATCTTGTATATGACTTGAAATTGATGATGTTGAGATGATTTGTTGACTATTAGAAGTACTATGAATATCAATTGAAGTTTGGGAGTTTGGAGAAATTGAATTAGGGAGTGCTGAATTTTCATGCAAGTTTTGGGACCTATGAGTCCAGTGTAGTTTTTTAGCCATAAGTAGAGTTGTGTTGCTCCAATTGGTGTGAGGCCAATTGAAGATGAAACCTAGGACAATTTTTCACATTTTTCATGGAGAAACCATACCTAAAAACTGAACTTAACCTGACCTAAAATTGGCGTGAATCCGGGTTACCACATGCTGGACTTGGAAAAATGACCAAATGAATAGTAAAGGTTCAAATGGCCATAACTTACTCTAGAAAGGTCAGAATGACCTGATTCTTGAACCCATGGAAAGCTTAGACATAGTAGAACAACTTTCATAAGAATAGAAACCCAAATTCTGATCATAACCAAATCAAACTGCTAACCAAAGTTAGCTTGTCAAAACTACCAGAACCAAAACTACCCAGAAATTCTGGACATTGAACCTATCCGATCAAATTTGGCAAAAATGCCATAACTTGGTCCAAAAAATTGAAAATGCAGTGAAACCAAAGCTAAAATCTCTATAAGACCTAGAACTACAATTTTGGTATTTTGACCAAAACCTAGAACCTAATGGAACTTGGCCAAATTGTTAGAATAAGTCAGTATCCTAAAGCCTGAAATTGAACCAATTAGCCACTTGACCCTTAACAGTCTTCATATCATATCTCCCATTAGGAAATTTAAAATGGGATGAGCCAAACTATTTTGAAAACCTAAGATACAGGGCTCCAACTTTGACATAGGAACTTTCTCCAAATTTTGAGTGTAGGAACCCTAAAATGGGAATCAAAGACACTGACCTGAATCTGAATTCCTGAAGGCACAGGGCTCATGAGTTTAGGTTAGATAATTGACTATAACTCACCCTACATAACTTGAAAAATTATGATTCTTGAACTTGAGTGACCTTAAGACATAGGGTAGCAACTTATATGAAGAACATTAGGCTTAAAATTGATTGTAGCATGCCTAAATGACTAGGCAAAGATTGACTCTAGAATCTGCCTGATTTTGGAACCAGAAAGAACCGATGAACCAGTTATGGTAATTTGACTATAACTTGAGTTCTAAATCTCCAAATGACATGATTCAAAAATAAAAACAAAGATAAGACGTAGAGGAACAACTTCCATGAAGAAAGTGTAGTCAAACAGTAACTACAACTTGACCAATTGGCTAGGTGAAATTAAGATACTAATTCTGAATTCATGAAATCCTTTACAAAATGACCTAAGTTGTAAATGTTATTCATCCTACATGAGTTGATGAACATATATGAGATGTTATTATATATTTGGGACTTATGTTTTCCCATTACAAGTGACATGAAAATGCTATGAAATACAATTAGTACACAATATGAAATAATGAAACAATAAGTACTTAATAGTACTACCTTGCCCAAAGTATACCTAGACTTATGTATATAGCATAGATCGATTGGTATACCAATTAGGGACTACAGATTGCAGTACTGCCCACAGGAATGATAATTGACAGATAACATATGTCTGATATGGTTGTTCTTCAGGCTTTATGCCTGCCCACTGGCCATTGTGCTTGATTTTATTTCTAACTTTATGCCTGCTCGCTGGCCTTGTGCCTGATATGACCGATGTATATATGATAGACATATAAATATCTAACTTGTATACTCCCATGTATCCAATCTTTACAGTCTGTAATAGGTTACTTGGGTATAGATATGAGTAATAAGTTTTAAATTTTAAATAATTACATGAAGATATTATAGATATGAGTAATAAAACTGAACATGGCATAAATGAACAGAAAAAACCATGATTAACTCAATTGCTTCCAAAGTTTTATAAACATGTAAAAGGCTTCAAATTCATGAAATCTATATTTCTTTATAAAGTTATATATAGAATAATTTTTTTAATTATTTAGTTATTTTTATTTCAATTTATGCAGCACTAAGCAATATGCTTAGCACGTTGGTTCTTACCATGCGTAGATATGGGAGACCAGCAGCAGCAGCAGTAGTGCCTAGATAGGATTTTGATCAGATCTGCTACAGTGTAGGTTGTCATCTCAGCAGTCCATTTTGGTAGGGCCCATGTATTTTAGATTTGCTTTTTGATCATTGTATATAAGTAAATGATGTAAATTATTTTGAGACATATAATTAAATTTTGGGATTGTACATAATTTGTAAATTATTGTATATAAATTTTATATGAATAAATGAAATATGTTTTCTTGAAAATTATATGAGTAATGATATGATATGATGCATGGGAAATTGATATGAGCAATGATGTAATATATAAAAGTATGAAATGGATATAAACTGTTTTTAGCAAGTAAATAGTGAAACCCGCTATACACTAATAAAAACAGAGGAGGCTCTGTCCGGGTCTCCATAAAAATGAAATGTGACAAAAAAAAATTCCACACATGGACAAATATGAATAAATGAAATTTAAATTAATATTGTACACAACAAGACAAGATGGGGTGCTCCGGCACCGAATGTGACACGCCTTGCTCGGCTTCACTATAGATGAATAAGGGGTGTCACATATCTAATAAAAAATAAAGAAATAAAAGAAACATAAAATGTATGGTATGTAAAAAATGACCAGTTAATTTCTCTCATCATCATTAATAATGTTCTTAAAGCACTTAGATATTTTTAAACTTCAATATTAAAAAATTCCTCAGCATTGATTTAGATATCAATAACATCATTTTTTTTATTTTTGAAAAATTAAATTTTTTAACTAAAGGAATTATCACATTTATATACTTATATTAAAGCCAAAACAAAGAAAATTTTAAGATTTTCTATTTAAACATTTTTAATGAATTTTTAAAAAATTTTAATGAATTAAAAATAAAAAAAATTATATTAATATATACATTTCTTTGGTATTAACCCAAAAAATTCTCCATATGTTGCATCTAGTAAAGAGACTTTTAAAAATTTTATATTTTTTTAAATTTTAATAGAGTTAAGTTTGTGCGTATTAATGTAATTTGTAGGTAGATTCATAAATATACAATTTAATTCTAATGCTTTTCTTGGCAATTTTAGTTCAATTAATTAAGATGAAAATTTTTATGTTTTTTTAAATTTTAATAGAGTTAAATTTGTGCGCATTAATTTAATTTGTAGGTAGATTCATAAATATTCAATTTAATTTTAATACTTTTCTTGGCAATGTTAGTTCAATTAATTAAGATGAATTCGAAGAGAAGGTTTACCCCTTTCATGTATTTTTTAGCAATAATTATTTTAATATTAAATAATAAGTTAAATAAATGTAATTAATAAGATAAAATTAAATCGAAAGTTCATCCCTTGCCATGTATTCCTCAGCAATATTTATTTAAATATTAATGATAAGATAAAATCAAAGTTATATTAAAGCTGTTTTTAGATATAAACATGTGATTCTTATATTTAGTTTTTTTCGCTATTGAACAAATACATCATGCAATTGTTGCAAGAGAGTCATGCTATGCCCTAATAGGCAAATAATTTTACACATATTTAATATTGAACTTACAATTAAGACCTTGAAAGGGGTGAAAATGGAATTAACAGATGCTGCCTTTTCTCTGGTGCCATTCATAATATCAAGGTGTTAGTTTAAACTACATTTTATAATTATCACCTTTCATGTTTTTTTTTTTTTTTTTTTTTTTTTTTGAATTTTAAAGAAAGGTACAGAGAGGAAGTAAGTGATCTCCAAAAATGTATCTTTTTACAAGGCTCAAGCTTCAGCCTTTGAAAATATGTTGCTGTAAATTGTAAGACCTTTCCTGGAATACTATACGATGATAATAATTATTTGTATATTTAATTTAATTTTGTTGTATTTTTTAGTGTAATTAATAAGATAAAATCAAAGAGAAGATTCACTCCTCCATCTGCATTTCTTGGCAATATTAATTTTAACGTATTTCTTAATAATCTTTATTTTAATATTAACTAATAGATTAAATAAATACAATTAATTAAGAAAAAATAGGTAAATATCTTCCTATTGTAGATAATTTTTTATCAAATAGTAATGATATCTTATTTTTTGTATTAAGATGGTACCAAATAATTTATTTTAAATTTTTTTTTGAAATTATTATTTATATATGATTAATTATAATTTTTAAAAATCTACTAATATTATTAAATTAATTTTGACAAAATTTATTATACATTACAATTTCATATATATATATATATATATATATATATATATATATATATATATATATATATATATATATATATATTAAAAAATTAATGAAGGACAAATTTAGTTGAGATTATCTTCGTCGTTTTGTATTAATTGAGTTTGAATTTGACAACAATACAAATAGATTGTAAAAGAAATAAATATGTTATAATTATCCAAACGTAAATGTAATAAATATATTTCAAAAATTCAGTTTAAGAAATGAATTGCATTATAGAATGTATTAAATTTTTTTCTTTTTCTTTTTATTTATTGTATTACATTATCATTTAAATATATACAGTCTTTGCTCAATAAAAGTACTTACATTTTTAATTTAATAAAAGTGTCCACAGTTTTTATGCCTAATTTCTCTTGAAATTCAACTTAATTAATATAAATTAAAAAAAAAAAAGATAAAACCTACTTTTCCATTAAAATATCTATTAAGTAATTTATCAATATATTTTTAAGTTATTCTCACCTATTAAGTTATTCCCGTTTGTGGAAATTAGAAGGTGATGAGACAAGTGATTGGATTTAAATTAGAGATTCTCTTGTTATTAATTTATAAGATATTTCAACATATTTCAATAAATTTTAATTAAATTTATGATAAAAAAAGAGGAGAGATGATCTATGAGTGATAAGAAAGAGAGAAAATGATATAAAAATGAAATAAAATTCAAATATGCTTCATATTATTCTAAAAGGTAATTAACGTTTTGACTAAATTAATTTCTAAATTTTGCTTTTAAATCTAAATTAATCATGTCCTCGTAAAATATTATATTTTTAATAATAAAATTTTAATTTTTAAATATAAAAAAATTATTTATTTTAATTAAAATAAAAATTAAAAAATAGATATTTAAGAACATCAAGAACATCCACGATAAACTCAGCAACTAAAAATAGGGCTATGCAATCTTTGTTTCAAATCGAAAAATTGAATCAAGCCAAATCGATTTTAAGTTTTAAATATTTTTAATTTTTTAGTTTGGTTTGATTATTAGAGTGAAAAATTCACAAAAATCGAATCAAATCGATTTCTTTTCCTCTCCTTAAAATGTTGGGTTTTGGGACAGAATATATATAACATTTTAATAAACCCTAATCAACCTCTTTTCTTTTTTTCCCATTCTAGCTGCCTTTGCCCTTCTTCTCTCTGTAAATCACAACACCGACACTATCACCTTCTTCTTTCTTCTTCTTATTGCTCTATCACCATCACCATCACCATCACCATCACCAAGCGACGCGACCATCTCACACTTATTTTTCTTCTTCTTCTTCGCATGTAGCACCATAAACACACGACAATACTGTTTGGTCTTCATGCATGAGCTTCATTTTCAGTCTTCATCCTCAAATCCCAAAAGGGCAAAATCAAAATGTCTTTTGAATTTGATGATTTGGGTATTCAAAAGACATTCTTGATTTTACTTTGTTGGGTTTTCAACATCGATCTGTACACAAGTTAATTCTTCTTCAACGTATTTTTTGGGTATATTTGCAGTTTGTTTATTTGAATTCTTAATTGTTATGTTTAGGGTTTGTTTATTAAAATTTGGTAATAGATTTTTTTTTATTTATTTAAATTCAATTTGTATGGTGATGGTATTATGAAATTGCAAATATAAATCTATATGGCTGTTATTTGTTGAAATTTCTTGTTTCTTGAAACTGTAAATTTAAGAATAAATTGAATCTATATAATTGGTATTTGTGTTTGTGATGCCTGTGATATTGAATATGAAATTGGAATTGTAGAATGAGAAACCAACTGAATCGAATTGAACTGAACCAAATTAATGCGGTTCAATTTAGTTCAGTTTTTTTAATTGTTTAGTTCGGTTTGATTCGGTTTGTAAAATTCATGATTCCAATTAATTCGAATTTAACGTTTCGGTCCAATTCGATTTGATTTAAACTGAATACTCACCCTTAACTAAAAATACCAAAAATCATAACCTAGCATTTGAACCCAACAACTCAAGAATAGAAAAAAAATTTTACTCCAGTAATTTTCTTTAAATAAAATATCTAAATTGTAAATTAATTTAAATTTTTTTGTTGAATTATCATTGAAAAATTTAGATTAAGTTTAAATAATTTTTATGGCTAGATTTTGAGGTAAAAATATTATTTTTAAAACTTATTAACTAATTTAATATGAGTTAAAATGTAAATTAATCAAATCAATTTACATCAATTAATTTGAAAGTCATATCATTCAAATCATCCGATTGAAACAAATAATTTACATCTAAATTATTTTAAATTTCATATAAACTAAAATAATTAAAAATAATGTTATTGTCTCACTTAAAAAATAATCTCAGCTATCTCATAGTCTATAATTTATGGGCGTGCCAAATACTGAGTATATCATTTGATTTGCGCTCTGATTTCTAGGATCAAACGACTGTGGGAACTAACCTTATTGTATGTAACTTTGTCAATCTCAAAAGTAATCGAAAGTAAGTGAACTGAAATGTAGGGGTAAGCATTCGATTCAAACCGAACCGAACCGAACCGAATTGAATTATAAAAATCGGACCGTGAATTTTAGAAACCGAACTGAACCGAAGTGGGTGAAAAATCGAATCGAACCGAATCACTCTATTTCGGTTCGGTTCGGTTTAAACAGATCGGTTTGATTTTTAATTGATTTTTTAATTTAGACTTGATTTTTAAGTTATTTGGTCTAATTTTAACTTTGGTTTGAACCTAATAACCATTAATCAATGAAATTAAACAATTAATATATATATATATATATAATTAAATATAATTCATAAATTTTTCATAAAATAAATCAAATCAAAAATCAATTCGGTTCGATTTAGTTTGATTTGACTATACAATTACTATTCGGTTCGGTTCGGTTTAACCGATTTTTTTCTCTTCAAAACCGAACCGAACTGAAATAACCGAAATTTTTTATAATGTAAAACCAAACCGAACCGATTTAATTTTAAAACCGAACCGATTGAACCGAATTGACTCGATTCGGTTCGGTTTTTCGGTTTGAACCGAATTCTGCTCAGCCCTACTGAATTGGAATGTTTTGATTGATTGATTGCAAAGAAAATATAAGACTTGAAACTAGATGAAAAAACTTGGAAAATGAAAGACAAAAATAAAAATAAAAAACTATTAGAATTTGATTTGTGTTGTTTAATTGAGTTATTAAGGTCTTTAAATATTGCTGCTGCTCATCTGACATTTATACCTCTTTACATACACCTGAAGATTTTGGAAGACACACTTTATATGTCATACCTTACCCCTCTATAAGGCATAACATGATCCCGTAGTATACTTAATGAATTACCGAACTTCACCTATCGATAACCAATTAAATACAATACAAGGTATTTTAAAATAATTTTATCTTCTTTTTGAAGGTGGTGAGCATTTTTAACAGGTATTAAAACTTTTTAAAACAATTAAGATTTTTTTAAAAAAAAAATTACAATAGAAAATAATCTTACTAAATTCGGACTAATCCTTAACATCTTATAACATGACATTAAGCACTTCCTAACAATTTATTTCTACTATCATATATAGCATATCAAAAAAGAATGTGCTACTTTTTAAGTCATGAAAATTATTTACAAGTGAATATATAATAAATTTTTTAGCAATTATTTTTTAATATATAATAGAAAGTAATCAAAGAGGAATTTAGCTTTAATCTTGTTAAAAAAATAAATTATGAAATCTAAAGAAGCAAATCAAGTAAAGAGAGACTAAAGAACACGTATTTTAACCATTAAACAATTTGATTCTTTATCCACACAAATTTAAAGTACAGATTTTATTTTAACTTTATTTTTTTCATCCTCATCCCTTTTCTTTTTTTTTTTTCCTTTTATATCTTTATTTTTAATATTTTTTCTTCCCAGACTATTCTAAATGATTTCACATTTTATAATATTTAATTTATTATTTTGTTCACTGCTACTATATTTTTTAACATAATAATATTTTAGCTCTGTAAATATATTATTATTATTATTATTGTTCGTTTTTGCTTTTATCATTCACATTGTTATTTTAGACTCAATTTATTATAATCACAATATATCTATATTTAAAAAAAATAATTAAGAACAGAGCATTAATTGTCGAAATTTGTAGCTTGAATATGCAGATGATAAGATTTGAATATTGAAAATTATGGTTATTTATGAAAAACGTTTAACTAATCTTTTTCAAAATACGTGAAAGTTGATGGAAATATCAACCATCTTTGAAAAGCTTTTATTACTTGTGATATTTTCAATGCTTGACTTCTCTTTCTAAGTTGTTGAAAAGTATTATATAAAAGAGAGTTGTAATGGGTAAATAGAATTTTGAGAGATATGAAGCAACCATCTGAGTGATACACGTCGAGCGACTTCAGGTGTATTTGGGTTAAAAGTTTTGAGAATTGCACTCTTATTCTCTTGCTCATATATCAGTTTTCAATTTATTAATGAATTTTTTATTCCTTTTATTCGTGAATATAAACTTATATTATATCTCGTAAATATTATACCTTCTCTATTTTATTTTATTATCGCATCCGTTTTAACTTACATAAATATTTTGATTAGAATTGCTAGTCTTTTCCCTTTTATTAATAATAATAAAGGAAATATTGAGAAAAGAAAGAGCGAAAGAAGGAAAATCGAATTCACTTCCATCGCTCTCTCTTGTAGCTCCGTCTACTATTATGTTCTTACAGGAATCATGGGAAGAAAATTGTCATTTTTGTGAAATGGTGTCCTTGGCATATGTTGGGTCCACCCAACTAAGTGATTGACGGAGTTTCTCTGTGACTCTGTCTCGATCTGGTGTTGTTTTTTTCATAAGAAAAGCAAAGGGAAAAGAAAAAGAAACTACTGTTACTTTAAAATAATTTATTTTTATCCTTTTCAGGCTAGGAAACAATTGTCTTAAAATTGTATGGTAGTGAAAATAGTTCACTCCAGTTATGGCTGGGCCCTTCGCTACTGTCTTGGCCATGCCCCTCCAAAATGCTAAGACAATGAGTCCTCAATTCTTATATAATTATTAAAATATAATTTATTTTTAAGAAATGGAGATAGTTCTATTATTTTAAACATGAGTTCAAAAGTACTCAGTTTTTAAATTTTATAACACTTTACTTGTATAATTAAAATACTTCAATTTCTAAAATTTTGTTTTAAATAACATTTTTGTCCTTTAATTTTCAAATAATTTCTAAAATTTTGCTTTAAATAATATTTTTGTCCTTTAATTTTCAAATAATGCTAATTTTTAATTTAGGAAAAATAAAAGATGAGACTAAAATATTATTTTACCTAAAAAAAGAACAATCAAAAGTTACTTAACTTAAATAGTAGGGATTAAAATGTAATAAAAGGATTAGCTTTTATATTTTTAAAATTTAAAAACAATTTAATTCAATTTTTAAAAATAAAGTGTATAAGTATAAATTTCATTATTAGTTTAAAAATCAACCAATAAAGAAAATTCAACTCATTTCCTTTAGGTAAACCATGTATTTAAGGTTTTAATTAGAAAATTTATAAAAAGAAAAATACACTAAAAAATCAATGGGGTTTTTATTTTGTTGCAAATTTTGAGAGTTGTTATTCAATTAAAATTTTTTTTTTAATAATCTAAGTTAATGAGTTCATAAAAAATTAGAGATTTTGAATATATAGTTTTATGCAAAAAAATTTTTAAAATAGGTAAATTAAAAAAGTTGAATTCAAAATATTTTTATTTCTTATACCTTAAAAGTAAAAAAAAAACTATTCAGACTTTCTCCATTCGTTTAAAAAAAATTGACTTATTATAAACCTAATCATAATTATAAATAGAACAATTCATATTAATTTACAGCTTAATTTGTTTGGTAAACTATTTTTTGAAAAGTATTTTAAAAAAAAAAAAAAGAAAATTGCCATATTGGGATTGTAACAAGAATATGAAATCGTAGGGTTAAAATTTATGAAGCAAAATTTTTTTTTACCTTTTCTTGGTTTTTTTAATTAAATTTATTTATCAAGTTGTGTTTTATAAGTATATTTGATTTAATGTCAAATATAATTAATAATTAATAATTAATAATTAATAATTAATAATTATTATTATAAATGAATAATTAATAATAATTAATTTATATTAAGTATTTAGTAAAATTATATTTAATTATTAATATTATATATAAAATAATTGATAAAAATATATATTATATAATTTGTTTTATTAAATAAATAAATTTAAATAATTTAATATATATATATATATATACACACACGTGCCTTCCCAAGCAAGTAATGGCACTAGCAACTCCTGACGGTGGATGAGTGCGGGTCCCATGAAAGGGAGCAGCCCAAAAATATCTTTTACGAAAGGCCTTTTGCATGAAATATACTAAACGATGGATGAGTGTGGGCCATATGAAAGGAAGCAGCCGCAAAAATATCTTTTACGAAAGGCCAGTCGTATGAAATATACTAAACGATGGATGAGTGTGGGCCATATATAAGGAAGCAGCCCAAAAATATCTTTTACAAAAGGACAGTCGTATGAAAAATACTAAAATTTATATTTATATTAATAATCTTAATTTGTGTAAATTAATTAAATTTTTAAAATTTTTTTTAATTATATTAAGAGAAATGAAATTAAATTTAAAAACTTAATGAAAAATTATAATATAATATTTAAATTTTTATTTAATTAATAAATAAAAATTTTAAATATAATCACATTTTAACGCAAACGTTTGACTTTTTTAGTTAATTGATTAAATTTTATATTAAAAATAAAATATATTTTATATTTATTTTTAATTAAAATTTTATAAAAAAATATTTTTGTTAATTGAAATTAACATAATTATCTCTTAATCAAACAAAATAAATCTATGTATCTAAATATAAAATATTTTTTACAAAGTGTTTTCACCATAATTTTTTTTTCACCACAATTTAAAGCAATTTTGAAAATAATATATAACTGAAAAGAATGTATCCATATAAATTGATTTTTCTTTTATTTTTCTTCAATTAAAATTTAAACTCATTAATAGGTTTTTCAGAAATTTAATAAAAAAAATTTTTTTAACTCAATTTATCATGAATTATATCATCTATTAAATAAAATATATGTGTTAATTAAAGCAAACTATATATAAAATATACATTTTATTTTATGAATATTATAATTCATGTGAGATACATTTTATATTTTATATTTTTTTCAAAATTACTTTATAAAAAAGTTATGAACTTATTTTATATTTTATATTTGAATATATGTATTTATTTGACTTTATTCAAAAGATAATTACGTTAATTTTAATTAATAAAAATATTTTTTAGTATAAAATCTCAATTAAAAATTAATATAAAATATATTTTCTTTTTAAATATAAAGTTTAATCAATGGATTAAAAAGGCCAAACGTTTATGTTAAATCATGATTATATCCAAAACTTATATTTGTTAATCAAATAAAATTTTAAGTACTATATTGTAATTTATCATTAATTTTTCAAATTTAATTTCACCCCTCTAGATACAATTGTGAAAAATCTTTCAGATTTGGTTAGTTTACACATAAATTGAAGTTATAAATATAAATGTAAATCGACTCAAATCGTTTGGTATTTTTTCTATAATTGGCCTTTACAAAATAAAATGCAATCAAAGACAAAAATTGATAGAAGTTATTTCTGTTAAATAATAAAATAATTACACAATAATTCACGAACGTCTCCTATTTTAGAGCTAATGATGAACGCTCTATTAGCTATCTATTAGATATTAGCTATCTATTAGATATTAGCTATTTTAGAAAAAAAAATTATCACACTTTAATTTGACTGTTTAGATGCGTATTATCTATCAACTATATTTAGTAGCTAAACCAAATCTATAACACATAACAAATATTAAATGATTAATGATTTTTTAAGGCTATTTGATTCATTTGTTATATATAACTAATAACTGATAAGTATTCAAGTAGGTGAACCAAAATGATTAGTAAAAATTAGTTGATAGCTTATACAGAGTTGATAGAATACCAAACCACAACAATTTATATCAACTCTAAAGTAGAAATTGTTTTAAAAGTGTTACATATTTATTTAGGACATATTTGGTTTAACTGTTGATAGCTATTAAGTAATAATGATTGCTATCAATTGATAATGAAAGTTTATTATAGCTTGTTAAGCGTTTGGTAAAATTATGTCTAAACATTGTTGTTGCTATGTGAAATGATTGATAAGACTATATGATATAATTTATATATTTATTGAAATTAATAATTTATAATATTACATAATTTATTTTATTATTAAAATAAATATATAATTATTAATTTATTATATCGTAACATTTATTTTCTTATTAAAATAGATGAATAATAAGTAATCTAAAAAATATTGTTATTCAATAATCTAAGAAAAAAAAATAAAGAAAATAAAAAATATATAAATTTAATTTTAAAATTAATATTCTTTAATTAATGTTTAAAAAATAGTTTTTAATAATATTATTAAATAAATTATTTTATTTTTTTACGGTTGTAAAATTTATAAAATTAAGAAATAAAAAAATATATACTTCTACATTTAAATTTTTTTAATTTATCCTATGGTACTTAGCACTCTAAAGTGCATGAACACCAATTTTACTAGTCCCAATTAAGGCCCAAAGTCTGAACTCAAGATTTGATGGAAGCTAATAAAAAATAATAAAAAAAAAAACTCAACTCCGTCAATGGAAAAAACAGCTAATAATATTCTATCAACTATCTCACTAAAAAATTAAATCAAATAAATTGATTTAACAGTTTAAATATTTACAATTAAATTAAACACTTCCTTAATTTTTTTTACAAAATTAGCCCTTTCTCATTTTGCGTCTCTTTGCAACTTGGCTCTATGAATTAGGAACACTAGGCCTTAAAATCATAATTTGTATTCAGAGTCTGAGCAATTTTGAATTTGTTGGAGCATTTTACTTCTTTAGTATACAATTATTTTAAACATTTTTGTGATTTCATTATTTACTTATGCAAAAATAATTTTTATGCAAGTAGAGGTTATTACTCTATATTTTTCATTAGCAATGCCTTTTGTGATCAAATCATCCGTAATTTAATATTGATAAACAATGATAAAATAATATAATATAGTAATTATATATTTAATTTAATAATAAAGTAAATAATATGATATTATAAATTAATAATTATATTTTAATTTAATAATAAAATAAATTATATGATATTCACCCATTAATAATTTTACATATCAACAATTATAGTTAAATATAATATAATTTTATCAAACACTTAATATAAACTAACAATAATAAACCAAACATACCCTTCATCTTCAATGGCATAACTATTAGCAAACAATTCCTTTCATCTTCACCCTACTATTTCATATTCTTCTCAACTTTCAAACACCCATGAAACTTGCCAAGCCTAATTCAGATTTTAATGCCTCAAAAGATTGATAATAACACATGCTAAATTTGAAAAAAAATTAAAAAAAAAAAAAAAATTCCAGCACAAGAAGCTGGGATGGAAAATATATAGAGGGAACGATGGAGTGGGTAAGGCAAGGGAAAAGAGACTTGATTAGTATCGTACAACATCTTGAAGGCAATCGTAAAAATGAGCAATCTTGATCTTTTGTTTGCCAGAGTAGATTGCTTCTGCAGCCCCTCCTTGCTCACCTTGGGCTGCCATCTCAATCAACATATATAGCTTCTTGATTGGCATCTGTATAATGAAAAATTCAACAGAAATAAGAGTATGGAATCTAAGGCACTTTCATTGAAATTAAAAACCAAAAGCCATGGTTTCTAAAGATAATCAGCACTGCCATTTAAACCCACCCCTAATGGATAAATAGCAAAATCTAACACAATCTCGTAACAAAAGAGGTTGTCACATCTCATTTAATTCTCAATTTTGAGAGTAGCATCCCAAAATGAAAGAAGGAACAATTGATCAAATAAAAACAATACAAAGATAAAGGAGCATTTTAGAATAATAATCAAAGCTTACATCATTGAGTGCTTCAGCAGCTGCATCAACATCTTCTCGAGCAAAAACATTAAGTTGTCTCAATACCTGGAGGGAAAATGAAAATTTGCATGAAATTAATATTAAAAAAATGTTTCACTATTTTGCGAAATATTCTCCATTAACAGCTGCTAAGAGAAGAGGTGAACAATGCACACATCCATCCAGAATCCAGAAAATCAGCTAAGAAAGAAACCACGAACACACGCTATGTGGTTCATAGAGCAGTGCGCACATCTCTTTAGTAGCATCAATCAGATATCTCATTATAAGGTACTTTCTGATAACAAAAAAGCCCATGTTCAGCCCCCATGCTTAAACAGTTTTAGATATGTTACAATTTCTGAGCAAGCTAGAAGTGAGAAATTTCCCTTGCAAACAAAAAGCAAGTGATAAAAAGCGCACTTCGTTTTTTTTAATGGATGTCCATTGCCCCCTTATAGTTGCAAGGTAAAAAACATATAAACACTGATTCAACCCATCATTCCAGTACCAAACCTTAAACCCAACCACAACCAGTAAGCACGAATAGGTATTCCTAATGTTTAGGAAAAATTAAATTTCAGTTGCACAATCTTTATGTAGTTAGCAACTTGGCATCCCTAATGAATTATGATTCTCAAGAATCACTAATGAATATGAGTAAATTTCATTTGTTGTCCCTGAACTTAATGCACTGTAATAATATCATCCATGAACTTCAATTTGTAACATAAAACTCTCTCACCATTAATTTAAAGAACATAAAACTCCTCCTTACCTATAGTAGCCAATTTGTAGGCAATATGCTGAGTTGACATCATTTTAAAAATTAAAAAAAAAAAAAAAAAAGAGAAATGACCAAAATATTCTCACCATCTACCTCTCTCTCTCATCTATCAACCATATCCATCTTCCTCTCATGAATGCCTCCAGCCATTTTCTCAAAACAAACTCAACCAACATAAATTTCAGAATAACAAATTCAACAAACAAAAATTCTGCTTCCTTTGCTCAACGCAGTGGAGAGTCCTCTTCCCCTTCTCAAATTCTTTCAGACTTTTCTTTAAATTTCTAAAATATTTTTCTTTGTAATCTTTTTCTTTGGGTTCCACAGGTGAAAAAGAGCACATTGAGAAGCAGCAATCTTTGGGTTCTCTTTTGGAAATATTTTCTCTTTTTTAAGTTAAAGATGGTGAAACATTTAATTGAAGATGGGGACAAAGTTGTACTTCTTTTGTGTTCAACATGTAAATATTCATGATGATTTTTCATTAACTGAGGGAATGATAATTGATAAATAACTCATGAAGTTACATTTATGTCCACTGATTTTTATATAGTTTATTGAGGTGCTCACATCTGATGAACAAATGTCAGACGCTGGAAATAGATTTTGCAATATGGCTTGCAATGGGTAATGTTTGGGTCTTTGATTCTCGTTTTGGATCTTTCCACCAAGCTCCAAAAAATCCATGTTCTCTACTGAAAGAGGGGCACCGTATGATCAAACTCCAGCCTACCAATTTTATCACCATCTTCAACTAAATGTTTCACCATCTCAATTTTCATTTGTTCATTGAGTTATTGATAGTGGGATTATTTTTTTCCGATTTTGAGACAGTTTTTTTTCTAATTTTGTGTTATTGATTCTGCAAGAGAGACAAAGAAAAGAGGCTGAGAGAGAGGATTGTGCCGGAGGGATTGAGAGACGATGGGTGGATGAAACAAAGGTAGATTGTAAGGGTATTTTCATCATTTCCTTTTTTATTTTTAAAATGATGTCAGCTCAGCATATTACCTGCAAACCAGCTACTACAGGTGTTCATAAATTCATGTTGCAAGGGTTTTATGTTACAAATTGAAGTTCAAGGACAATATTGTTATGGTGCGCTAAGTTCAGGTGACTGTGTGAAATTTACCTGGAAAACACAAGTTAATACCAAGCAGCAAAAAAACATGAAAGCAAGTTGTTTACCTTCTTTGCATCTTCTGCCTTCAATGTGGGAACATGGTAAGTGACAGAGAAAGCATCACAAATGCCAATTGAATCTAAAAAACCGACTTCACTTGTTGTCCCTATCACCATAAGTTTCTTTCCCTAAACATAAAGTTCAAAAGATAAGATAATCAGCCTTGCCAAGGTCAGAAAAACTACCAAATGACTATATAACACAAGATGATTAAATAAAGAGAGCAGAGGATATATAAATATATGTAGGATATTTCATCAAATAATGATGGATACTGTGCCAGAGTATCCACAGACCTAAAAAACAGTCAGATGGATAATAAATCAAATGACAAAAAGCACTCATTTATGTTACTACGACCATTCCAAAGGTCACAGGTCCAAACGCTGCTCAAGAGACGCGAGGAGAGAGAGACATTGTTTTTTAATATACATAAAATTTAATCTGACCCTAAAGCCAAGAGGAATTATCTCTCTCTCTCTCTCTCTCTCTCTCCCTCTCTCTCATATTTTAACTTCAAAAAAGAAAGGCATATTTAACATTCCATGGAGCCTATAAAAGGAGACATGATCATAAAAATATATTACAGTTCTCCAACTTGTAGCCAAAAAAAGCAAGAGATAAAGTAAACCTTTGGAGGAAGACGTTTGAGGAGAACCAACAATGTCTGAGAAATCAAATTTGAAAAGCGCGGCCCAATGGCAACATATTCCAGTAGTCTGCAACAACAAGTATCACATAATCATAGAATAATATTCATTGAAGACACAGAACTAGCGCCCATATGACAATGAGTGATTAAAGTTAATGAAATTTCAATTTTAAAAGTACATACCTCTCAATGTCGTCAAGAATTATAATGCTTAGCGGTGACTTGTATGCATCCTCAAACACCTATTAAATATAAGAAGTTATATAAGGCTTTATACTTTACATAGTTGAGGCTTATCAATTAGCCACATATGAAGGTAAACCAATAAATTTTAAATAGTTGCCAATTTGCTACAGATAGAATACAGTTGTTTAGAATACAATCTGTAGGTATTAAGCATAGGTACAAAGTGACGTGAAATTCCTTGTTTAAAAGGGGGAAACAGAAGGCAGAAAACCCTAGATTGCATCAAGGCTTTGAAGAAGAGGCTTGAACTGGCCATTAACAAACCTTAACAATCTGTGCACATTTAGTGCTCTCATGAAGGCCAATCATTGATTCAGCTGAAACCTACCAAATTAGAAGTAGCAACTTCATGAGTTTAGAAATAAAGAATATATAAATTGAAATTTCCTCAAAGTAAGAATAAGAATTGAAATATACAAAATGGACAAAAGCTTACTATCTTGACATATGGAAAATCACTGTCAATGCCAACAGTAGCTGCCAAAGCAGTTTTACCACTGTCCAACACAATTAAATTAAAATTCATAAAATTCACAATTGATAAAATAAAAATAAAATAAAAACAGGACCATTCCTACCTGCCACTTGGACCTTCCAGGAGGCAAGTAACAAGTGGACTTCCTTTACTAACTTTAACTTGCTCCACCAGTAGCCTAGCTCTATGATAAATATGGTCATGTCGATCGCCACATTCCACCATGCCATTAAGTCTAGCAGTCACATATGTGGCCAAATGTAAGCATTAATGTTTGATAAAGATAGGTTCTATTTACAGCCATCCCATATTTTAGTTTTGATTAACAGAAATTGTTTATACATTCTATGCAAAATTAAGAATTTGACTCTGCATGCCCAGCGCTTTAAGTTCAAAATTATGAAATATTCAAAAGGCTGTAGTGATATTCACACCATCATTAGCAAGAATGATTACTTCTTGAAAGACCACAAAGATGATTTCTAATAGAATGAACTATAACATAAATAAACTTTTTGATGCCTTAACGAACGCTGATTTTCACTCTACCTGCATCGTTCAAGATCATCAGTGGAGGCCCCAAATGCAGGAACAATTTCTACGAGTGCATGTAGGAAATCATCCATTGTAACTTTAATACTCTCTTCATCTACTGGCTTAGTAAGATCATCCAAACTTAGTTGTCTATTCAAAGCAAATGATACTGCACTTTTTACAACACCTTCAAGTTCTGCCCCACTGTAATTTTTGGTCCGAGCAGCTGTGCATAAATACAACATTTTATAAACAAAAACCTCACAGCCCTGATTAATGCACTGATAAAGTTCATTTCAATTCACCTCAGATTATTTTCAACATCTTAAAACAAGCTATGAAAGAACATAGATAGGTAAGGGTTCAAGGTAATCACTCTCATCTACCAATATGGACCCATAACAACATGTTACCATTACAACAAGAACTTTCCCATTCTAAGTGGACAAGGCGTAGATCAAGAATAATGATTTCATGCATGGATAATTCCATAGTATCTTGTTATCAGCCAAATCAAACTAAATCAATCTATTTGAAGTTGGGAACTGAAAATTGGAACTTTTCTTCCCAAAGCAACTTGCATCAACTCAATATTCTCATCCTGATCTTTAGAAGGAATCCATGAGATCTAAAAAAACAAGCACCTTCATGTGATCACTCATACTACGGTATCAACACCTCTCTCACATAACCCCAGTTCTCCTAAAAAATCAATTTTTTTTTTCAATAGTGGCTAACACTTTGGATCTCCTGATATTGCAACATCCCTTCCATAGATTATATTGTAAGAATTTGCATAACTTATTTTCTCTAGAATAGACATGTTGGACAATATACAAGAAAGCATTAGGAACACATACCAAGTTCTTGAAGGTTCACATCAGGAGCAAGAAAAGAATTCTCCTTCATCTTGTTTGTATGAATTTGAAGAATTTGCAGACGACCATTTTCATCAGGAAGGCTTATCTCAACTTGAACTTCCAATCGTCCAGGTCTACAAACCAAAATATTTGAAATGTTAAATCATATACTCAGGGAATTTGTCAAAGAATATTTGTTTCAAGCAGATCAGTTTGCTGCCCATAGCCAGACAAATGAATAATAATAATAATAAATTCATTCATTCATTAAAAAAGTAAAATCCTTGCACATTTTCTATCCAAGTTATTAATCATCCATGAAACACTAAATAGGCTCAACCAAATACACTTTAACTTCTACTAATATTTGCCACTCATGCTTAGTAAACAGTTTTAAAATCATTAAGAGAGAGAGAGAGAGAGAGAGAGAGAGAGAGAGAGACCTCAAAAGTGCTTCATCAAGCAAATCCTTTCTGTTGGTCATTCCAATAAGTAAAACATTATTCAGAGACTCCACACCATCTATCTGAAAACAAGAAAAAAAAAGGATTCTTTTGGTCATGCTGATGACATTTCTTGTGCATTCTGACATCAAAACCCACAAATATAATGACTGGTTAAGAATGCACTTAAAACTCTTTACTAACCTTTGTAAGCAGCTGGTTCACAATGCTATCATGAACTCCTGTGCCATCTCTTGTTGATCCTCTTGACTACAAAACCAAGATAAAGACAAGACTTAGTATTCCTTTCAAAAAAAAAAAAGGAAAAAAGGAGTTAATATTTACGTAAGAAAACATATAAAATCCAATGCACATGAATACTCATGAGGACTGATTCATGGACAGATTATCATGTGGAGAGACAACCATTCCAGCACTAAAAACACAGTGCGGGCACTTTAAGCACTGAGATCTAAGCACAAACAGTAATTCCCTAAGATATTAAGTACGAATTGGAATTCAAGTTGGGTATGCCTTTTTCAAGAAACACCATGTATTTGTGTCTACAACTCCTAGAGTGCAATTCTCCACAACTCCCCTTTTAACACGAGGTCTGCACTCGTTAACTGGCTTTACAATAGTTTTTCCCCTTACTTTCTGTTCCCCTCTTTCTTTTTAAACATTCCTTTTCCCAAGACCAGTTTCTGCTACTCCTTTTTCTTCTACAATTTCATCTTTTTAAAGATTGAATTTACTACCAATTTATCCTTATTATTATCAGTAAGTCAGTATTTCAGGTTATTTGTGTATTTTTCACTGAATTGGAAAGAAGCCAACTTGGTGGGCACCAACTTAGGTTCTCCCTTCATAAAATAGACATAAAATGGGGTTCCATCCCTATATTAAATAGCCAGTATTTCAGGTTATTCTTCTTCAAAGTTCAAACAAGTACTAGTTAGTCAGTAAACAGATGAGAAATACCCGATGGAATCCATCTATAAAATAAAACTTAAAATAACAATAGCACCCATAAGGAGAACACCAAAAGCATATTGATGCCCAAATTAAAATTACCACTAGAAATGACAAGCTTAGCCTCAGAATTTAACAGCACCTTGCAACAAATTTCAAATTTTGGACAGGAAACAATGTGAGGGGCAATGAGATTTCAACAACATTGATATTCAAAAAAACCACCAAAATACCAAAAAAAAAGTGATATTTCAGACTTCAAAAGATTTAGTTGAGCTAATTATTATCCTGTTAAGCCTTATGAGATCAATGCCTTTCACAGCCACAACCTTAGATTGGTCTAGTATAAATTTAACCAATGAGAATGCTAAAAAAGTAAAATGTTACAGAGTAACAGAGTACAGCACAGAAGTGCTATCAGTTTTAAAAATCACAATTCCAGAAAACCCACTCCTGGTCTACTACAAGGGACATTAAATGTAATAAGAGTTAAGAAATCCCATACCTTACATATAGCATCAATCTCATCAAAAATTATTACATGCAAATCACTTTGGTCCCCTGCAAAGTAAAAGAATGCAATGCCGTTATCATTAAGGAAAAAGAAAAGGACACCTAAATAACACTGTGCTCATAAAGGTTCTTACCATGTGTCCTCTGATCATTTTCAGCATCAGCAAACAGGTCTCTAACATTCTTTTCAGTTTCACCAACAAACTTGCTCAGGACTTCAGGGCCATTAACAATCTACCAAAGTTCCATTCCAACCAAAAAATATCACGAACAATGGATTGCTAGCATTAAACAACACCTAACTAGTTCAACTACATGCAAAATAGTTGTTACTATTCCATCCCGGAAAACTTTTGCACATGTTGAATTAGATCTTATACCTAAATCATAGTTAACTAGCACAAAGAACAGCAGTTGGAAGTGCATTCCAACATATTTCTTACAGTTAGTGAAGGAATATATACCAAATTACAAACACACGAGGGAAAAAACACTTTAATGGCAATGCTTGTGCCTAAACTCCATCAGATTAGTTTTGGCCACATAAAACTCTTGGACGAAATCTGAAGCATATTAAACTTTAAAATAAGTAAGCCAGCCCATATCATAATTCAGGTCCAACTTTTCGTATGGTAACTGTAAAGACTAAGTGAATATTACACCTTCAATACCAAAATCTGACAGCATGATTTCAAGAAGCTTATGCAAGGTATGATCACATGACAGGCAATCACTAAAATGGATGGTTTGTAAGATCCTTTAATATCCCATATGCACAATGAACTCATGCATCAACCATTTTCTATAGCCTGTAAAAAAAGTAGCAAAGATATCAATTTGTTCAATGCACCAAAGGGCCACGTAAACAGGAATACCAAAATTATGATCATCGTATGAGGAGTTCAAGATATCATCAAAACCAATTTTACAACATTCATTGAACTTCTAGACATCAAAAATAAAACAAACACCTCTTGACTCTAAACATAGAAGATAAAATATAGCAAATTTTAAATGACACTAGCCACAAAAAGAAATAATTCTAGAAAATCAAGAATAAAACAAGACACAAATATTTTACAAACCTTTGGTTCCCTCCCGTTCAACATTTTCCCAATTTGACGAGCCATGAGAGTTTTTCCAGTACCAGGAGGCCCATAAAGTAGCATTCCCTTTACATGCTTAATCCCCAATCTAGTGCATCAAGTGCTTAATTATTATTAAGAACATAAATGTACATATTCCAAGATGTGGATGCATTTAACTTGAGGAATTAGTCATATTACTTGCTTGTCACGTGGGGAGGAAAAACTCGAGAGGCAAAAGCTCTTCGAAATATATCTGCAAACTCTGCACTTAAGCCACCTATACCCAGTGACTCAAGATTAAATTCCTTATGCCTAAAGATGTTGCTACTGGCAGCTTCACGTTGATTAACAATCTGCATGACAACACATATCAATGAAGTTTGCAACCAGAATCAGCAGACAGTGGAAATGTATTCTCCGCACTAGGGCATCATATCAAATAGACAAGAACTACGTTGAAAAGAATACTGAGGAGCAGTACGAGAAATTAGGAGAACAAATTCAATGTTTACATATGTCCATCGTAATATTTCATCTCAACCATCTTGATCATCCTATCATGTAAGCATGTATTTGTCAGGTGCAAATTCCGTAAAATCTAGACTAGGATTGTACTGTTACATTTAATTTATTGACACTGCATGAAAGTATCAGCTGAAAATCATTAGACATATAGAAAATAAGCATAATCAACAACAAACATAAAAAAATAATTTAACCCATCATGCATGTACAGAAAGCATGTGAAATCAAAATAATGAAGTGGGGAGAAAGTGAGAAGAAGCATGGAGCGTGCATTCATGTCATTAACATCAACGATAGAAAGTTTAACCATCTTAAAATTAAAATTCTAGACGTCAGCAGCCACAAAAGAATATAAAGTAACAAATATTGAATAAAAATAGCATATAATCAGCTGACAATATGAACATTGAAAGTTGACCTTTATGCCACTTGAATTTGATGCTTCAAAGATGAAGTAGGTGTCACTTGAAACCATCCCTCTTTCAAAATCATTAGATTTCTCTGCCCTCTACAACAGCTTGATTGACAGTAAAAATATAATTGTTCCCATGATACTCAAATGATACTCTTTGCTCTGTCGTCATAACCTGCATAGCACAGGATCAAATTAAATTATGAAACAAAATATGCCCCCAAAGATTATTAAGCAATAAAACCAGACTCAATAACAGAACAAAATTGAAAAATGAAGTCTGGGCAAGTTGCACCCAATTATGCAGGGAATCTGTTACCAAACCCCTGCAAGTATATTCCCGTTATACCCATGGTCCTAAATCCAAGTCACCAGTAATTGAGTGGCTGAATTAGTCAGCAGTAGTTGTTCTCTTTCTGTTTTGATTCTGTTTCAACATTCCTGCATTGTAGGAGGGTATTCCTCCATTTTCCTATTTTCTTGTTGTTAGTGGGAGGTTATTCCTCCATATAGAAGTAGTGCTCCTTGTATGTAGGGAGTAGTTATTTCTGCACTTGTATATATTCAGCAAATCTGATGGAATAAAACAGACTGTTAAAACCCAATTTAAGTCTTCTTGACTGAGGTTTCAGGCTCCCTTTAACGAGTCTGACTTTTTCTTGTCTTCCACCATAGGTCGCTCAAGGAAACACCCTAACCCAAACACCCAAACACCAACCCCTCCTACTACCCATCGACCCATAACTAGATCCGTTAGCCGGGACCATAACAGTTTGGTATCAGAGCCTGCAGTTATGGGAGATTCTGTTCAAGACCAGCTGGCTAAGCTCTTTAACTTGTTATTAGCCGAGCAACAATCCAACAAGGAACTGCACGCCAAATTCGATGCTCTAACTCAGGAATGGGAATCCACTAAAAAGGATTTCCAAACCAGCAGCACTGGAAGTCCAGCAAGCTTACGGAGAGATAAGGGAATTTCTGCATCGGTAATTCAAAAAACTGGAGGAAGCTCGCTTGTACCAAATTCACAAAACTGGATTTTCCTTGCTATGATGGGAAAGATGACCCTTTGGGATGGCTAAACCGTTGCAAACACTTCTTTCAAAGACCAACAAACTCCGGAAGAAGAGATGGTCATTTAGCTTCATACCATCTCAAGGAATTGACCAACTTTGGTACATTCAGTTGCTAGATGACATTCTGAATCCCTCTTGGGCTGAGTTTTCTCACCAATGTACCCTCCGTTTTGGGCCTCCAATCCGCAGCAACAAACTTGGTGAATTAGCTAAACTGAAGCAAATGGGGTCCGTCATGGATTATCGTAATCGCTTTGAGGCTCTTGTGTCTCGGCCGAACTCTCACTCAACACCGTAAGGTCCAATTATACCTCGCTGGTTTACAAGACTCCATTGCGGTTGAAGTGGAGCTTCACCATCCCACCGACTTGGTTAATGCTATGAGCATTTCTACTGTATGAACGCAAATCGCTTTCCACGCTCTTCACCGCGAGGGATACTCGCTACCGCAATTCCACCCGACAACCGCGCCAATCGGATAGTGAGGCGGCTGTCCTCGATGAAATGGAGGAGAGGCGGAAGAAAGGACTCGCTTTAATTGTGATGAGCAGCTTTGTTCGAGGCCATCAATGTAAGAAATTGTTCGATTGATTTGGAAGAGACGGAAGATGTAGAGGATTTCACACTGATCCGTAAATTTCTTTGAATGCCATTATCGATTCAAATCCTACCCATGAGGTTGATAGGCGCTTGGATGCTTGGGCAAGTCTTGATCCTCATCGACTCCGCAAAGACTCACGCTTTGTTTCTACCGCAAAGTTGAGGAACCGAATGTCGTGGTAAACAAATGTAATGGTTTAAAGGTACACGCTGCCAATGGCGAGCAACTTACTAGCCTGTATTTGTAAGGGAATTCCGGTCCTTCCAAGTCTAATTCTTTCATGGTTGATTTGTTTGTTTTACCCTTAACCAATATCGATATGGTTTTGGGGGTTAATTGGCTTCGAACCTTGGGACCCATTCTGTTGGATTTCACCGTTATGAGCATGAGTTTTTATCAACAGGGCCACTTAGTGACATTGCATGGTATTACTTCTTCAAGCTCTTCCCACGGTTCAGATCCAACAACATGCGATTTCATCTAACCTGCACATCCAACTCCGTAAATTATTGGCGGAATTTGCTTCTTTATTCAATGCTCCTACTGGCTGCCCCTCAGCAGATCTTGTGATCATCGATTCCCTAATCCCTGAGTCGGGTCCTCAGGTAGTTCGACCATACCGCTACCCTCATGGTCGTAAGGACGAAATTGAAAAGCAATGTGCTGCAATGTTACAACAGGTATAATCCGTCCCCACTGCTCCCATTCTCGCCGCGGTGATTCTGGTTCCCAAAGCTGATGGTTCGTAGACCCTTTGTATTGTTTACAGAGAATTAAACGCCAAAACCATCAAAGACAAATTCCTATTCCGGTTATTGACGAATTATTGGAGGAATTGGGTGGAGCTAAGTTCTTCTCAAAGTTAGATCCGCTTTGGGTTACTTTGTGGGGATGCATCCCGCCGATATAGAGAAATCGCTTCCGCACTCACCACGGACACTTTGAATTCTCGGTGATGCCGCTTGATTATCCAACGCCCTCAACTTTTCAGCCCTAATGAACGAGGTATTCCAACTTTACTTACGAAAATTTGTACTGCCTTTTTTGAAGATATTTTGGTTTTCAATCTCGGCGTAACACATCCACCATTTGCGTTGGTTTTCCAATTGTCGTTACGTAACCGCTTGGTCCTCAAACGGTCGGCGTGTGTCTTCGGTCAATCTCGATTTCCTATTTGGGTCATATTATTTCTTCCCAAGGAGTGCAGTGGATCACCCAAAGTTGTCAGTATTAGAATGGCCAAAGCCCAACACCATTCGTGGGTTACGTGGATTCCTAGGGCTCACAGTTATTATCGCAAGTTTGTGCGAACTATGCCATCATTGTCGCCTCACCGCTATGTCGCGTAAAAACAACTTCCACTTGACCGATCACGCTATCGATGCATTCCGAAGTTAAAGGCAGCCTTGACATCTACTCCAACTCGCTTCTACCAAATTTTGATCTAACTTTTGTTATAGAATGTGACGCTCGTACAGGATTGGAGCAAATTTGTTACAACACAACCGCCACGTGATATTTCACCTGCCTGGCAGCTCGTCATCAAAATCTTCCGGCTTACGAGCGAGAATTGATTGGCTTAGTAAAGGCACTAAAGCATTGGCATTCCTATCTGTGGGGACGTGAATTTATTGTTCGGACAGATCATTATACATTGAAATATCTGCTTGAGCAACGCCATCTCTCAACAACTCAACAACATTGGATTAGCAAGCTCCTGGGTTTTTCTTTATCGTTGAATACGTATCGGCAAATCTAATGTGGTGGCGACGCTCTTTCTCGACTAATGCCGATGATTCAATCCTTATGGTCGTTTCCATGCCTCAACTCGCTTTGTTTGATGAAATTCGAAGGAACATAGTGATTCACCAAAGAATTCAAGAACAAATCTCTGCAATTACCAATGGAACAGTCGCTTCAAAATGGGTTTTTCGGGATGGGTTACTCTTCTACAATAACAGAGTTTACCTGCCTCCCAATTCCCCATCAATTCAGCTGGTTGTTAGTGCTCTTCACAACCAAAGTCATGAAAGTTACTGTAAGACATTATACGTAATCACTAGAGATTTCTATTGGCAGTGGGATGAAAAATTTCGTAAGGGATTTTGTGCGTTCTTGTGATGTATGTCACGCATAAACCGACACACTACAACCGGTGGGACTCCTTCAACCTTTGCCTGTTCCCACTCAAATTTGGGCTGATATCTCCATTGACTTCATAGAAGGCATTCCCACTTCACGCGGAAAAAATGTTTTAATGGTTGTCGTTGATCGGTTCTCAAATTACGGAAATTTTTGGCTCTCACTCACCCGCATAATCGTAAGTGTCGCCGCACCTTCTTTGACAACATTTTTAAATTACATGGGTTGCCGTAAACTATGGTCGCGATGTGGATGTGACTTTCACAAGTTCTTTTGGAAAGAACTATTCCGCTTATGTGGGACCAAGTCGTGTTTCGCTTCCTCTTACCATCCACAACTGACTGACATGCAGGTTGTGAACCGCATCGTTGAAATGTATCTCCATTGCTTCACTAGTTCATCGCCATCAAAGTGGATTGATTGGTTGTCTTGGGCTGAATATCGCTACAACACCACTACCATACCTCACTTAAATCCACACCTTTGAGATCGCTTATGGTCGACCACCTCCTCGACTATTATCTTACTTGCATGGCGCTTCTTCAATTGAAGGTTGATACTGCTCGCGCTAACGGGATGACATGTCCGCACCTACTTCGCCAAAATCACAAGCCCAAAATAAGATGAAAGCCACTTATGATCACCCCATCATACTGGAATTTAAAGTTGGTGACATGGTCCCGCAAGGCTTAAAGGCGATAGACAAATGGCCATAAAAAGAACTAATCACAAGTCGTCGCCAGTTTTACGGACTTTCGGTTCTCGAATGCATTGGCACCATGGCCTATAAATTAGACCTTCCACAGAGTCCAAGATCCACCCCGCTTTCCATGTTTCCTATCTCAAGCCCTATCATGCCGGCCACTGTCACTCCAACATTACCACCTACCATTCTTTTGGAGGATCCCGCCCATCCTTTAGCCGCTCGATCATCGTATCAAAGGAGGAATTCTGCAGGTTTTAATTCATTGAGTCATTCTTCACCACAGATGCTTCGTGGGAAAGGGTCCAAAGATATAATGCATAAGTTTCAGACTTCAAGCTATGGACAAGCTTCCATTGGGGCGGAAGTAATGTTACCAAACCCCGCAAGTATATTCCGTTATACCCATGGTCCTAAATCCAAGTCACCAAGAATTGAGTGGTCGAATTAGTCACAGAGTTGTTCTCTTTCTGCTTTGATTCTGCTTTCAACATTCCTCGCATTGTAGGAGGGTATTCTCCATTTTCCTATTTTCTTGTTGTTAGTGGGAGGTTATTCCTCCATATAGAAGTAGTGCTCCTTGTATGTAGGAGTAGTTATTTCTACACTTGTATATATTCAAAGAAACTGATGGAATAAAACAGATCGTTAAAACCCAATTTAAGTCTTCTTGATCGAGGTTTCTGTGCTCCTTTAACGAGTCTGACTTTTTCTTGTCTTCCACCATAGGTCGCTCAAGGAAACACCCTAACCCAAACACCCAAACACCAACCCCTCCTACTATCCATCGACCCATAACTAGATCCGTTAGCCGGGACCATAACAGAATCAGAGAGAAAGGCAATGATAACAGCACAAGATGGGTATTTATGGTCTTATAAAAACAGTTAATTTTTTATGTTCAATTTGATCAAATGTGATAATGTCCAATCCTATACTGTCTATAGTTAGTCTACTTGAGAAGAAACCTGCTAGCTTCACAGAACCCATTTTGATGTGATAGAAAATGGGCTGAAGCATGAAGCAAAGAACAAACTCATAATTCTGACTCATCTCTTCATAATGAAAATTCAATCACTTAAACAATAGTGATACAATTTCACACAGATCAAGGGATTACTTGATTATGTATATCTTCCTATATAGGATCCTTTAATTGTATATGTACATGTCATAGCTTGAGAAAATAATGAAGGAAAACTATTCCAAAAATTTCTTCTTCTGCTCTGTTTTTTCATGGTATCAATGCATACAATTTATGGGCTTTCTCCTCTGTCATCCTAGGGTTTGAATCACTAGTTTCCTACCTGAGAAACATTAATAACATAACCATAGGTGTGTGAGTGTTTCTTAGTATCACAACCACTGCCATAAGTAGCATCGGCTGCCAGCAAGTCTACCCTGGAAGTCAGGTCACCTCAACTCTCCCCACACGCTACCACAAGAATCTAGGACACTATTCACGCGCCTACATGTGAAGCATCTCAGATGACCAGTGTTTCCAATGGCGCGCTTGAGGCGCAAAGCACACGAGGAGTACAGGATGGATCCTCCTGCAGTGAAAAGTGCTCAGCCTCCCTCACTAAGGCGCACCCAAGTGCAGGCGCAACAAGGCACACCTAGGCATGCCCAGGTGATGCCAACTGACTATATAATAAAATTATTGTTATTTTTGTCTTAAACCCAGCATCCATCCATAAAATTAAATGAATAAAGAGGAAGAAGAAGAAGAAGAAGAAGAATAAGCTAACATTTGATCTCCAGCTCTATTTATGTTTTAAACCATAATAATTTATTTTTTTTTCCATATTCTCTTATACTTAGCTCCCGTTATCTGTTCTTTCTATTTAATCCAGTTGATCTTTCTTTTTTTTTTTTTCCCTTTCCTCGCTTTTCATCCATCTTCCGCTTCCGCTTCTTCTACTCATATTATGGTTTCCTTTTATTCTAAATTTCTTAATTTATTTACTATTTACTGTGAGAGAATGATGAGATGTTGTTCCTCTAAATTTCTTTTATTAGTTTTATGGGTTAAATTTCTTATTAACTTTTAGTTTTATACTCAACTCAACTCAACTCAACTAAGCCTTTATCCCAAAAATTTGGGGTCGGCTATATGGATTCGCTTTTTCCACTCTGAACGATTTTGGGTTAAATCCTCAGAAATGTGTAATGCTTCTAAGTCATGTTGTACTACTCTCCTCCAAGTTAATTTAGGTCTACCCCTTTTTTTCTTTCTATCCTCTAACCTAATGTGCTCTACTTGTCTAACTGGAGCCTCCGTATGTCTACGCTTCACATGACCAAACCACCTCAATCTCCCTTCTCTCAACTTATCTTCAATTGGCATCACTCCTACCTTTTCTCTGATACTCTCATTACGGACTTTATCTAGTCTAGTATGGCCTTTAACTTTTAGTTTTATATTTGATTAAATTGGGTTGTATCTTGTATGTTGCTATTATAAATTATTAGTTTGTGTCACAATAATTGGATTATGTTATTGTTTCTGTAAATTGGGTTTATGTTATTATAAATTATTAGTTCTTTGTTGAAATAAATAAATTAGTAGTTTGTGTTATTATAATTGTGATTATGTTATTAATATTATAAGTTGAGTTATATTTTGCTATTAGGTAGATTAAGTTTAGTTATTATAAATTATTTATATGAACAAATATTATGTGCATATTTACAATTTTTTTTTTAAATTTTTAATATTTTTTTTTCATGTGCCTTGCCTCGCTCGAGCAAATGTCTGAGCCTTGCGCTTTGCACCTAGGCTCCAGGACACCTTGGCATCTTGGTGCGTCTTGAGCCTTTAATAACTATGCCAATGACCCTTCCTCGCTGGAACTTGTTCCTACCTTTTCGTTGAACTCTGGCAATTCTTCCCCCTTGGGCAACCCTTTTCACACTTTCTTCCCTTTTTTCACACTTTTTCCCCTTTAAGGTGCTTCTTCAATCTGTTATGATGTTACCTTAGCTAATGGATCAAAAAACTATATTTAAAAGAATAGGTAAAGCTTGCCCTCTCCCTTCCTTACCTTTAGATTTAGTTTTATTTACACCTGAATGTACATATAATTTGATATTCATTAGTAAATTAACTAAATACCAAAATTTTCCTATGATCTTTTTTGTAGATTCTGTTTTTTGTGCAGGACTGGGGTACGAAAAAAGATGATTGATGCAGGTCATAGTCACAAAGACTGTATCATCTCTCCAGCCAAAAAAACCAATTTTCCTTGCTTCTGATGCTAGTCCTAATCTTCTCCATAGTCGGTTGGGTCACCCAAATATCCCCAAAACTCCAAAAACTGGTGCCTTCTATTTCTTATTTATCCTCTTTAAATCATAAGTCATATCAATTTGGCAACAAACTTGCTCTTCATTTTCCAAATGAATTAATAGTTGAGCCGCATCCATGTTTGACATTGTTCATTCGTATATATGGGGTCCAAGTCCAATGAGTTCGAATTTGGACTTTCATTATTTTGTCACTTTTACTGATGACTATTCTTGTTGCACTTGGTTATTCTTCAAAATTATTTTCTATGTTTCAAAAATTTTTTGTTGAGATACGTACTCAATTTGGAGTTTCTATCAAAATGTTACGTGGTGACAATGCATGAGAATATTTTTCTCTTCCTTTTCAAAGTTTGTCTTCTCAAGGCATCATTCGTCAGTGTTCTTGCACCTATACTCCTCAACAAAATAAAGTAGCTGAGTTGTAAGAATCGACATCTAATTGAAACAGCCCATACTTTGCTTATTCATCATCATGTACCTTTTCATTTTTGGGAAGATGCTGTCCTTATGGCCTACTATTTGACTTCTTCTGCTTTGCAGCATCAGATTCCTCATTCTGTTCTTTATCCAGATCAAAACTCATTTCCTCTTCCACTGTGAGTATTTGGGTGTACTAGTTTTGTGCACAATCTTACCCCTGAAAAAGACAAAATTCAATCACGAAATGTGTTTTCCTAGGGCATTCGCGTCTTCAAAAAGGCTACAAATGTCATGATCCAACAATCAATAGATATTTTGTTTCAGCATACGTAACCTTTTTTGAGACTTCTTCATATTTTTCACCAAATACAGTTAATCAAACTTCCATCTCCACAAATCTACCTATTCCTACTCTTCCTGACCCAAAGATTCCTCCTCACTTCAGGTTTACTCAAGATGACCTCAAACAAATCCTCCGCCTGCTAACCCAATTGATGTTTCTTCTCATGATACGGTCCACAAACTGTTCCCAGTGACTCGTCGCCTACTTCAACATCATCTCTTGCACCGATTGATTCCTTAACAAATGATGCTTCCCTTTCATTGCCCTTCAAAAAAATATTCAATCCTCTCACAATCCATTCCACATCCTATTTATAATTTCTTAAATTATCACTATTTGTCACCTTAACTCAACCTAAATAGTTTGTGCTTAGCCGGTCCTAAGCCCAGATAAAGAAGGAGGGTTACGGTAGGTGACAACCAGCGTAAAAATTCCGTCACACCTCATGATATGAATTCAAATGATATAAATGTTGGAGCGTCCTCTACTTACAACGCGCCATATCGGAGCCTGGGTGTAATAAAAAATATGCAAAGGTGTAGGGCATTCACCGAAAGCGACGCACCATGACAGCGCCCAGGTGTAGTGTTAAATGAGCAAGGGTTCTCACATCATAAACGTGTGTGGGTAAAGAAGTTAGTCCATAGGACAGATAGTAGAACAGATAGTGGAACATAATACAAGATAAGCATAAAAAACAATAGAAGATATCATAGAAGGATATCAATTAGGAAGGAACAGGATAGGAGGAGAATCAGGGTTGGTACTTGGAATGTTGGATCACTTACAGGAAATTAATAGAGCTTGTGGATACCTTGGAAAGGAGAAGGGTGAATATTACTTGCATTCAGGAGACTAAATGGGTAAGAAAGAAAAGCAAGGAAGTGGGTAATTCATGGTACAAACTGTGATTTACCGGAAAGGAGAGGAACAAAAATGGAGTACGCATAATTATAGATAGGACATTGAAAGATGCTGTAATAACTGTGAAAAGAGTAGGAGATAGAATTATAATAGTAAAACTAGTACTAGAAGGAAAAACAATAAATGTAGTTAGTGTTTATGCCCCACAAATAGGACTAGATAGTGAGAGTAAACAAAAGTTTTGGAAAGATATGAATGATCTAATACAAAGCACCGAATGAAGAGAATATTTTCATCGGTGGAGATTTGAATGGACATGTAGGAAATGATAAGCAAGGTTATGAGAATGTTCATGGAGGTTTTGGGTTTAGCAATTAAATGAGTAAGGAAAAAAGCATCCCAAATTTTGCTATGGCATACGACCTAGTACTAGCAAATACCTACTTTATAAAAAGAGTCACATTTAGTGACTTTAAAACGTGGGCAACATAGAAGCCAAATTGACTTCCTCGTAACCAGGAAGACAAATAGAGCTCTATGCAAGGATTGCAAAGTCATTCCGAAAGAGGCTTTAACAAGTCAACATCGGTTAGTGCTCTTTGATGTCAAGTTTAAGAACAACTCAAGTAAGATCAGAAGAAATAGTGTAGCTCGAACAAAGTGGTGGGAGTTCAAAGGAGTAAAGCAAGTGAAGTTCAAAAATGAGCTTTTCAAGTCCGAAGCATGGAAGCTGGATGTGGAGGCCAATGGTATGTGGATACAGATGGCATCAAAGATTAGAGAAGTAGCTAGAAAAATACTTAGGGAGTCTAGAGGACATGGACCACCCTCAAAAGAGAGACGGTGGTGGAATGAGGAAGTACAAAAGGTAGTGAAGAGAAAGAGGGAATGGTATAAGAAATTACCTAAGTGTGATAATAATGAGGCATATGAACAGTACAAGATAGCAAAGAAAGAGGCAAAAAAGACAGTTAGTCAAGCAATTGAAAAGTTATATGAGAAACTTGGAACTAAAGAAGGGAAGAAAGATATTTATGGATTAGCAAGGAGAAGAGAAAAGAAATGTCAAGATCTCAATCAAGTTAGGTGCATTCAGGATAAAGAAGGAAAAGTGTTGGTGAAAGATGAAGACATTAAAGAAAGATGGAGAAATTATTTTAATGATCTCTTTAACAATAGTCAAAGTGGTAATAGTATGAATATAGATTATAGAGCAATAGAAAAGAATGTGAATTATACTAGAAGGATTAGATTTTTAGAAGTAAAGGAAGAACTTAAAAGAATGAAAGTGGGTAAAGCCTATGGACCTAATGGAATACCAATTGAAGTGTGGAAGTGTTTGGGAGATATGGGAGTGGCATGGTTAACTAAATTATTTAATAAGATTCTAAACTCAAAGAAAATGACTGATGAATGTAGGAGGAGTATTTTAGTACCTACTTTTAAAAATAAAGCAGAAATACAAAGTTGCTCAAACTATGGGGGAATTAAACTCATGAGCCATACTATGAAATTGTGAGAGAGAGTTGTGGAACATCGACTACGTCATGACACTTCTATCTCTCCCAATCAATTTGGCTTAATGCCCGATTGTTCAACTATAAAAGCAATCTTTCTCATTAGAAGCTTGATGGAGAAATATAGAGATGTGAAGAAAGATCTACACAAGGTTTTTATCGATTTGGAGAAGGCTTATGATAGTGTTCCAAGAGATGTCTTATGGAGAATGTTAGAACAAAAGAGGGTATCTATTAGATACATACAAGTGTTGTAATATATATATGAATGAGCAACTACTATTGATCGCAAAGTGGGAGGTGACAAGAGATTTTCTTATCTCGCTTGGATTACACCAAGGTTCAGCTGTAAGCCCTTACCTTTTTACATTAGTTTTAGATGAATTAACGAAACATATACAAAAGAATATTCCTTGATGCATGATGTTTGCGGATGATATAGTTCTGATTGATGAGACGCGAAAATGAGTCAATAGAAAGCTAGAGCTTTGGAGAAGTACTATAGAGTCAAAAGGCTTTAAGTTAAGTAGAACAAAAACAGAATACATGTATTGCAAGTTCAGTGAAGGCGAACTGGTGATAGGAAAAGAGTTAGTTTGGATGGAGTGGTACGCCTGAATAATCACTTTAAATATCTCTACCAATCCTTCAAGTAAATGGGGATGTGAGGAGGATGTTAATCATAGTATTAAAGCCACGGAGTTTTATGTTATCGCAAGATTCCCAATAAGTTGAAATGAAAATTTTACCGCATACAACCATACGACCGCCATGTTATATAGTAGTAAGTGTTGAGCAATCAAGGAGTCGATGTGTCTAAGAGAAGAGTTGCGAGATGAGAATGTTAAGGTAAATGAGTAGCCATACTAGACTAGATAAAGTCTAAAATAAGAGTATTAGAGAAAAAGTAGGAATGGAGCCAATTGAGGATAAGTTGAGAGAAGGGAGATTGAGGTGGTTTGGTCATGTGAATCGTAGGCATAAGGAAGCTCCAGTCAGACAAGTAGAGCACATTAGGTTAGAGGATAGAAAGAAGAGAAGGGTAGACCTAAACTGACTTGGGGGAGAGTAGTACAACATGACCTAGAAGCATTACACATTTTCGACGATTTAACACAAAATCGTTGAGAGTAGAGAAAGAGAATCCATAGAGGCGACCCCAAATTTTTGGGATAAAGGCTTAGTTGAGTTGAATTGAGTTATCACCATTTGTCACCTTCATATCATGCTTTTGTTACCAAGTTATCCACTGTCCAAATGCCTATGATAGTGGCAAAAATGCCTCACCCCAGTTGGCAGCAGGCTATGGTTGAGGAAATGGCTACTCTTTATGATAATGATACTTAAGAGATAGCTCCCTTACCACATGGCAAAACTACAATTGGATGTCATTGGGTATTACAATTAAGGTAAGATCAAATGGGACAATTGATCGTCTCAAAACTCGTATAGTTGCCAACGGCTATACTCAGATATTTGGCCTTGATTATGGTGATATTTTCTTCTGTAGTAAAGATTGTTTCTCTGCGCCTTTTTATCTCTATGCCAGCCAATGTTTCATTGGCCTCTTCATCGGTTGGAAAATAAAAATGTCAGATTACATGAAAAGCTTGCTGAAGATATGGAGCAAACACTAGGATTTGTCTCTCAAGGAGAGCCTGGATTAGTATGTCGACTATGCTGGTCTCTTCATGGTCTAAAACAATCCTGGATAGCATGGTTTGGTTGATTTAGTACTGTTGTTCAACAATTTAGGATGCAAAAAAGTGAAGCAAACCATTTAGTGTTCTACCGACATTCTCTTCATGGCAAGCATGTTAATTTAATAGCTTATGTTGATGATATTATCATAACAGACAATGATCATGTAGGCATTGTCCAACTCAAACAACATCTAACTAGTCATTTTCAAACCAAAGATTAGGGAAAATTAAAATATTTGAGGTGGCTCAATCTAGTAATGATGTCATTTCACAAAGGATATATGCATTGAACATATTGAAAGAAATTGGCACACTTTATTGCAAACTTGTTGATACTCCCATGGACCCAATTGTTAAGCTTATTCCTAGATAGGGGGAGCCTCTAAAAGACCTTAATCAGTATCGAAGACTTGTTGGTAAGTTAAATTATCTCATGATCACAAGACCAGATATCTCTTTTGCAGTAAATGTGGTCAGCTAGTTCCTACAAGCTCCTTGTGATAGTCACTGGAATGCATAATGCACTAATTCGGATTCTCAAGTATATCAAAGGAGCTCTAGGACAAGGTCTATTGCATGAAAACAAGGGACATACACAAATTATAAGGTATTCTAACGCAGATTGGGCAGGATCTCCTTCAGGCAAACGACCTACGTTAGGGTATTGCATTCTAATTGGAGGGAATCTAATATCCTAAAAAACTAAGAAACAATAAGTGGTAGCCAAATTGTGTGTAGAAGCAGAGTATCAGGCTACAGCTTTCATTACGTGTAAACTTACAAAGTTAAAACTGCTTCTTAAGGAGCTAAAATGTGGAGGTGATAAGCAGATGAAGCTTATTTGTGACAATCACGCTGCACTATATGTTGTTTAATCCTGTGTTTTCGTGAGAAGACGAAACACATAGAGATATATTGTCACTTTATTAGACAAAAGATCGAATTTGAATGTATTGCAAGTAGTTTTGTCAGTTTGAATGACCAGTTAATAGACATTCTCACTAAATTTCTCCGAGGGACTAGGATTGGGTATATTTATAACAAGGTAGCATACAATATGTGATGCAAGACATTTTTGAGTGAAGAAGTCAAGCAACAATAGAAGCATGCTAGTGTGAAAATGAGGGAAAATAACAATTTTTAGCAAGTTCGGGCAAAGTTGATTTTCGGGATAGTAGGTGTGAGATTCCCACACCCAGCTATGAGATTCTCTGAACAAAAGGCAATAACATTTTTTTTAGTTTATTTTCATATCTAGCAGTCCTAATTCACTTAGGGCGTCTTGTGAAGACTTCTAGCAGATGTAGAGATTAGATTGAAATTAATTAGGAAGTTTCCTACTCTATTTAGGACTGGTTAATGTTTTCTTATCTTATCTAAGATTTAGATTTCTTTCCTATTTTATTTAGGATTTCTTATTGCATTTTAGTTTATCTAAAATTCCTATTTAGTAGTTTCATATTTCTATTAGGTTTAGGAGATTAATATCTATAAATACCTCAGATTTTATGTATTTTGGGAATAGATGGTTATCAATAAAAATGCTATAGAGAATTTTCTCTATTTTTCACTCTTATGCATGAAGTGTGTTTCTATTTGAGTTTCACGCTGCATTAGGTGGTATCAGAGCCGTAAAAATCACCCCAATCAAGATGGCTAACCTTGATGGAGGTGATGATGACCATGGCTCTTGCAAGGATGATCGAGGAGCTAAAGCTCATGAAAGGGACAACACGTTGCAACGATTGGAGCATCGTTTGGAACAACACTTAAAGCAACCAGTGGACCACAGATTGGGGCGTATAGAAAGACGTCTTGAAGAAATTGTGAGCCGTGTTGGTGCTTTAGAAATCAATGCAAACAGGGATCAGGTGGGAAATAGAAGGCCAAGAGATGGTGCAACTTGTGGTGATCCTATTTACCGACCAATTCCTGCTCGTGGGCAATATGTCTATGATGAAGACTCAGAAGAGGACGTATATGATCCCCATTATTATCCTAGCCATTGGCAACAAGGTGATTATGGGAGGAGAGGTGTGGATATGACAAGAGGGGAAGCAAAGCATTCCAGTTGAAAGTTGATATTCCCAACTTTAATGGGAATTTGAATATTGAGGAATTCTTGGATTGGATAGTGGATGTGGAGAGGTTCTTTGACTACATGGAGACGCCACCAGAAAGACGAGTTAAATTAGTCGCATGCCGGCTCAAAGGTGGTGCTTCCGCTTGATGGGAGAGGTTGCAAGCTACGAGGAAGAGAGAAGGTAAGGGTCCAGTTTATAAATGGTATAGGTTAAAGTGCCTATTGCAATAAAAATTCTTACCACCAGATTATAAGCAAATTCTCTTCCAAAAGTACCAACAGTGTCAACAAGGAAACCGAATAGTCTATGAGTATACTGCTGAGTTCATGAGATTAGCCGAAATGAATAATCTCCATGAATCCAAAGGTCAACAAGTTTCCAGGTATTTGGAAGGATTGAGACCCACAATCAAGGATCGAATTGGTGTCCAAGTACTAGGAACTTTGTCTGAGGCAAAGAATAAGGCATTAAAGGCAGAGATGATGAAGTATGAAAGGGTGCACCATGATTCATATCCAAGGTATGATGAGGACAATGAACGGGCTGTAGTTGGGAAAGAGGAAGAGGAAGTTTCCCATAGTGCTCCTAATTTTGCCAAGGGGAAGAAGACAAGCAACGAAAATCCAATAGGTAGAGTTGACAAGGCCTCAAGTTTCCATCCCACAAAAGGTACAAATCCCTACAATAAACTAACTCCTATTAAATGTTATAAATGCAATGAAGAGGGGCATAGGTCAAACGAATGTCCAAGGAAGAAAACTGTGAATTTTATTGAAAAACAAAGGGAAATTTGTTGTAAATCCAAAGAAGGTGAGGATGACGATGATGATATTGAATCTGAAGAATCCATAGGAAGGAAGTTGATGTTCTTGCAAAAGGTTGAGGAAGAGTCATCAAATATTCACGAAGAATTTGGAGGAAAGCAACTTAAGGTTACAATTGGAGCTTTGGTTGTACCACCTCAAACCATGGTGATTCCACAAGAAAAATTAATGAACCCTTTATGTCCTATTGTTTCTATTGATTTTATTTGTCCGAGTGTTTTTGAGAAGACAAAGGCAGCGGTGAAATTAATAAATTCAATCTCGTTCAATTCTCCACTGACTACCTCAATAAAGGAAGCTATATAGTGTACATCTCCAATAAGATTCTCATTCGCTTCCACTTCGAGGATTGATTTCAAGTAGGGGAGAATGGTGCTGGAGTTGTTTTGGCTATGCTTTTGGATCATTGCAAGTTATTTCAACTCGAGAACAAGTTTGTTTTTCAAGTGAGGGAGTATGATGCGGGAAATTTTTGAGTGAAGAAGTCGAGCAACAATGGAAGCATGCTAGTGTGAAAATGGGGAAAATAGTAATTTTTAGCAAGTTTGAGCAAAGTTAATTTTTGAGACAGCAAATCTCACTCCCACACCCAGCTGTGAGATTCTCTAGACAAAAGACAACAACATTTTTTTAGTTAATTTTCATCTCCAGCAGTCCTAATTCCTTAGGATATCTTGTGAAAACTTCCAGCAGCTGTAGAAATTAGATTAAAATTAATTAGAAAGTCTCCTACTCTATTTAGGACTTATTAATATTTTCCTTACTTATCTAGGATTTAAATTTCTTCCTATTTTATTTAGGATTTCCAATTGTATTTTAGTTTATCTAAATTTCTTATGTAGTAGTTTCATGTTCCTATTAGGTTTAGAAGATTAATATTTATAAATAACTCAAATTTTATGTATTTTGGGAACAGATGGTTATCAATAAAAATACTATAGAGAAGTTTCTCTCTCTTTCACTCTTGTGCATAGAATGTGTTTCTATTTGAGTTTCACACTGTGTCAATATGTACGCTCTAGCTTGAGGGGTAGTGTAAAAATAGGATTGTATATAATTGTAAATTAAGGGATTGACTCAATCCCTATAATCAAAGGATTCCTTGATTATGTATATCTTCCTATATAGGATCCTGTAAGCGTATATATACATGTAATAGCTTGAGAAAATAATGAAGGAAAACTATTCCACAAATTTCTTCTTCTTCTTCTCTGTTTTTTCACAACCAATAGGCAATCCAGACATGTGAGGACCTACATTAAAGTTATTTTATTATAGACATAAAAAAGCTCTAATTATACCTGGCATCAGCCACATGAAACAATTCTGCTATTCAAATCTATCTAGGGCCATGTACTACTTAAATCATAAGCCATTGTCTTCTATTTATGGAACCACACAGTTCCATCTCATCTGCAAATCATCTACTACAAATATCAAAAGCTAATTGTTGTTACTGCAATCATCAATCCTCACTTCATGATCAAGCACTCTTGGTGCACAATAAGTACAAGCTCTAACTTCTCACAATTTGCTTCAAATTCAGTTCAAGTTAACCTATGAGCATTTTCATCTCAGTTTTGCAAATTCCAATGTGACATAGAATGAATTTCTAATAGGCATAAGCATCTTTTCAAAGTTCCCATTAAGTAATCCAAATGGTTCCAGTGTAAATTTTAACATCTTTAGGATAAAAGAAATTGATAGTTTTAAGAAAAAAGAAATTGAAGTAAAAAAATCAGCCAGCAAACAAACAAGTAAGATTCACAAGCATAAGCAATACATTTTGGACATATAATAACTTTACCTGGTTAATAAATCTCTTTCTGAGTTGGTTAGCCAGTAAAACAGCATCCACCTACAGAACAACATAACATAAAAAGCTTTCAATCCTGAAACCTTCCATAATGGAAGCAATGCAAAGAACAAAATCATCATTCCCTAAACACCAAAAGAAGTGGCCGATCTGCATACCTGTTCATTCTTAGTGCCCTTCTTCACAAATTCTAACTCAAGTGTCAGCAATGCAAGGTTGAAATTTTCAGGAGGGATAAACCTAAAAGAATTACCAGAAGAAAAGTTAAATAATTAGAAACCAATAAAGGGTGAACGATAAGCAGAGCATAAGGTATAATCAGTTTAACCTGCTCACAGAAATGGAGTCTCCAGTAGAAACTCTTGCATGCCGACGTTGAATAGCATTCAGGGCAATATTACTTGGACGAATGTTTTCGTGAGGAGTAATTCTTAGTTAAGGCCACAAAAAATCCAATGGCAACTTTAAGGCATTGATTAAAATGTTGCTAAAAGAAATTACATGCTGTCCTTCAATATTGAATTTAAACAAAGTTTTCCCAAACGCAAGAGAAAATATAAACCTAATAGCACTAGCAGCAATTAAAGCAACTCTTTATCAATCTTTTTCAATCACGATTAAGCCAATTCTCTCTCCCATTACATATCTTCTGAATTTCACAAATTAGAAATCGTCACTGTTGATTTCAATCACACTAATGCGAACATAATTTGCCGATTACCAGTAATCAATGTTGGACAAAAAAAAAATCTCAAAATAATAAGTCGATTTCCAAAAGGAAAATGCTAATATAGTGCTGGAATTTAAGAGAATGATTTCAAAGAAATGGATTAAAGAGGAAATGAGAATGCAGATGAAAGGATATGAAAGAGATAAAACAAAGGAATCGCCGATTAACGCCATGAAGAACTTGGTTCCAGGGACGGCGAAGTTGTGTAGATCGGACGCTGAGCAATAGGCGAGGTTGGTGAGAGCGAGATCCGACGCCGGAGTGTTGGTCACGATCATCGTCGAGGGTGCAGAACCAAACCGTCCCGCCATTTTTCTTCTGTATTTTCCTTTATTCCCTGTGAAGATCTGTTTTGAGTTCTTTTTGCACAGAAAATAGCAAAAGAATCAAGGGGTTTGCTTCGATTTGAAGGCAATGAAATCGAAGTAGTTAAGTAATTGGATCCAGGGCGGAGAAACAGGTAAGAATCGGATCGAATCACAATTCACAAGGGGCTGTGATTTTCATTTACGCCCATGGCCTCAAGTTTCCGGGTTGGACTTCGGAATCGTGGGAGGATTCAATAACTGGTTGAATTCCAAAGGACGAACTGTGGGTTTAGAGATCGACTACCCTCCACGCGACACGTCGTTCTTTGGATTGCTAATCAATTACATTGCCGTTTACTTATTTTTTTTTTTAAACAAAGACCTACACTTTTTTTTTTTTTATACAAAGGCCTATACTCGCCCTTAAAATATGATTGATAGTTATACAAACTCTTACAATATTTCAGATGTACTTTGTAGTTACTTTATTTAAAATAAAGTGAAAGTACTCTGTTCAAAAAAAAATTGGTTAAACGAAATTTTATAATCCATCTCTTTAAATTTTTATAAAATAATATTTTTTTATGAAATAATTAATTATAAAAAATTTATTAACTAAAAAAATAAAATTTTTTCAACATCTTAAATTATCATTTTTTATACATCTTAACTTTTGATTAAAATAATAGATTTTAAATAAATATGTTCTTTTAAACGAAGAAATTTTATTTTTTTTTAATTAATAAATTTTTTTATAGTTAACCACTTTACGTAAAAAATATCATTTTATAAAAAATTTAATAAGATGAATTGTAAAATTTTATTAAATCACCTTATTTATTTTAAATCAAATAATCATAGAATACATCGATGTTTCAGGGTCCAATTACATTATTTAATTTTTAAAAGTTATCAAATAAATCATTCAAATTTTAATAATAGATCATATAAACTCTTTTACCATTTTTGAGATAAATAAACTATTTAACTTCTAAAAATACATAATTAAATTATAATTTTTCTATAATATAAATCCAACAAGGTGCACGGGGTCTCATCAACAATCACGCATATTTGTTGCATCCTGAAGCAAATAAATTAGTTATTCTTTGCCGATTAATTCAAAAAACTTTTCTATGAATTCATCATTTGTATCATAATTTATGTAGAAAAGTTTCTTGAATCATTCGATAAAATAACAACTTATCAACATACTTAAGATGCAGCAAATATCTATGGAGATGTTGTAACTCAAATACGTTTGTTGATGAGAACCTTATGAAAATTTTTGTGGACAGCCCTTGGTTGGATTTATAATAGAGACAAATTATAATTTAATATTTTTTTATCTATTTTTAAAGTTAAAGGCTTATTTGATAAATTTTTAAAATTTGAAAAACTTATTTAATCTTTTTTAAAAGTTGAATGACTTAATTAAATGCTGAAACACTTTAAAAGCTTATATAACTATTTTATATAACTTTAAGAGCCTAAATAGGCCTTTACTTATTTTCTTCCCTTCTTATTTTTCTATTTTCTCTCCACAAAACAGCTTGTCATTTTCATAATTTATTTTGTAAAAGGCATATTTTGACCATTACAGTATAAGCTAATAATTATTTAAGTTCTTAAAGTGTTTCGTGATTTAAATAAGCACTTCAAATTTTAATAAAAATTAAATAAGTTCTTCAAATTTGAAAAATAAATCAAATAAACTATTTTACTATTTTGAGGATAAAAAAAAATCTTTTAACTTTAACTTTTAAAAATAGATGAAGAAAAATTACACTGTAATTTGTTTCTAATATAAATCCAGTAAATGCAGTACATGAAGATCTCTTAGTGCACAGCTCTCGTCAACAATCTTATGTATTTGATTTGTATTATCACAGTAAATAGCATATTAATAAGTTATTCTACTGAATATTTCAAAAAGCGTCTCTATGGAAACTATAAGCACATACAACTCAACTAAGCCTTTATCCAAAAAATTTGGAGTCGACTATATGGATTCTCTTTCTCCACTCTAAACGATTTTGGGTTAAATCCTCAAAAATGTGTAATACTTCTATGTCATGTTGTACTACTCTCCTCTAAATCAGTTTAGGTCTACCCCTTCTTTTCTTTCTATCATCTACCCTAATGTGCTCTACTCGTTTAACTGGAGTCTCTGTATGTCTACGTTTCACATGACCAAACCACCTTAATCTCCCTTCTCTCAACTTATCCTCAATTGGTACCACTCCTACGTTTTATCTAATACTCCCGTTATGGACTTTATCTAGTATAGTATGACCACTCATCCACCTTAACATTCTCATATCCGCAACTTTTATCTTAGACACATACGACTCCTTCAGTGCCCAACACTCGCTACCATATAACATGGCCGGTCATATGACTGTACAGTAAAATTTTCCTTTTAACTTATTGGGAATCTTACGATCACATAAAACTTCCGTAGCACGTCTCCACTCCAACCATCCGGCTTTAATCCTATGACTAACATCCTCCTAACATCCTCCATCTACTTGAAGGACTAAGCCGAGATATTTAAAGTGATTACTTTGGGACAGTATCACTCCATCCAAACTAACTCCTTCCCTATCACCAATTTGGCCTTCACTGAACTTGCAATGTATGTATTCTGTCTTCGTTCTACTTAACTTAAAGCCCTTTGACTCTAGAGTACTTCTCCAAAGTTTTAGTTTTCTATTAACTCCTTCTTGCATCTCATCTATCAGAACTATATCATCCGCAAACATCATATACTAAGAGATACTCTCTTGTATATATTTCGTTAATTCATCTAAAACTAATGTAAAATGGTGATAGGGAAGGAGTTGGTTTGAATGGAGTGATACTGCCCCAAAATAATCACTTTAAATATCTAGGCTCAGTCCTTCAAGTAGATTGAGGATGTGAGGAGGATGTTAGTCATAGGATTAAAGCCGGATGGTTGAAGTGGAGACGTGCTACGAGAGTTTTATGTGATCGTAAGATTCCCAATAAATTAAAAGGAAAATTTTATCGTACAGCCATACGATCGGCTATATTATATGGTAGTGAGTGTTGGGCACTAAAAGAGTCGTATGCATATAAGATAAGAGTTGCAGAGATGAGAATGTTAAGGTGGATGAATGGCCATACTAGACTAGTTAAAGTCCGTAATAAGAGTATTAGAGAAAAGGTAGGAGTGGTGTCAATTGAAGATAAGTTGAGAGAAGAGAGATTGAGGTGGTTTGGTCATGTGAAGCGTAGACATACGGAGGCTCTAGTTAGACAAGTAGAGCACATTAGGTTAGAGGATAGAAAGAAAAAAAGGGCTAGACCTAAATTGACTTGGAGGAGAGTAGTACAATATGACCTAGAAGCATTACACATTTCTGAGGATTTAACCCAAAATCGTTCAGAGTGGAGAAAGCGAATCCATATAGCCGACCCCAAATTTTTGGGATAAAGGCTTAGTTGAGTTGAATCTAAAACTAATGTAAAAAGGTAAGGGCTTACAGCTGAACCTTGATGTAATCCAACTGAGATAGGAAAATCTCTTGTGTCCCCTCCCACTGTGTCCACAATAGTAGTTGCTCCTTCATACATGTCTTTCAACACTTGTATGTACCTAATAGATACCCTCTTTTATTCTAACACTCTCCATAAGACATTTCTTGGAACACTATTATAAGCCTTCTCCAAATCGATAAAAATCATATGTAAATCTTTCTTCACATTTCTATATCTCTCCATCAAGCTTCTGATGAGAAAGATCACTTCCATAGTTGAACAACCAAGCATGAAGCCAAATTGATTGGAAGAAACAGAAGTATCATGACGTAGTCGATGTTCCACAACTCTCTCCTACAACTTCATAGTATGGCTCATGAGTTTAATTCTCCTATAGTTTGAGCAACTCTGTATGTCTCCCTTATTTTTAAAAATATATACTAAAATACTCCTCCTTCATTCATCAGGCATTTTCTTTGAATTTAGAATCTTATTAAACAATTTAGTTAACCATGCCACTCCTATATCTTCCAAACACTTTCACACTTCAATTGGTATTCCATCGGGTCCACAGGCTTTACCCACTTTCATTCTCTTAAGTGTTTCCTTTACTTCTAAAGATCTAATCCTTCTAGTGTAATTCATATTTTTTTCTATTGTTCTATAGTCTATATTCATGCTATTATCATTTTGACTATTATTAAAGATATCATCAAAATAATTTATCCATCTTTCTTTAATATCCTCATCTTTCACTAACACTTTTCCTTCTTTATCCTTAATGCACCTAACTTGATTGAGATCTTGACATTTCTTTTCTCTCCTCCTTGCTAATCTATAAATATCTTTCTCCCCTTCTTTAGTTTCAAGTTTCTCATATAACTTTTCAAAGGCCTGCGTTCTTGCTTGACTAACTGTCTTTTTTGCTTATTTCTTTGCTATATTGTACTGTTCATATGTCTTATTATTATCACACTTAGGTAATTTCTTATATCATTCTCTCTTTCTCTTCACTACATTTTGTACTTCCTTATTCCACCACCATCTCTCTTTTGAGGGTCGTCCATATCTTTTAGACTCTCTAAGTACTTTTCTAGCTACTTCTCTAATCTTTGATGCCATTTGTATCCACATATCATTGGCCTCCGTATCCAGCTTCTATGCTTTAAACTTGAGAAGCTCATTTTTAAACTTCACTTGCTTTACTCCTTTGAACTCCCACCACTTTGTTTGAGCTACACTATTTCTTCTAATCTTATTTGAATTATTCATAAACTTGACATCTAAGACCACTAACCGATGTTGACTTGTTAAAGCCTCTCCCGGAATGACTTTACAATGCTTGCATAGAGCTCTATTTGTCTTCCTGGTTAAGAGGAAGTCAGTTTAGCTTCTATGTTGCCCACTTTTGAAAGTCACTAAATGTGACTATCTTTTTATAAAGTAGGTATTTACTAATATTAGGTCATATGCCATAGGAAAATCCAGAATACTTTTTCCCTCCTCATTTCGGTTGCCAAATCCAAAACCTCCATGAACATTCTCATAGCCTTGCCTATCACTTCCTACATGTTCATTCAAATCTCCACCGATAAAAACATTCTCTTCATTCAGTATGCTTTGCATTAGATCATCCATATTTTCCCAAAACCTTTGTTTACTCTCACTATCTAGTCCTATTTGTGGGGCATAAGCACTAACTACATTTATTATTTCTCCTTCTAGTACTAGCTTTACTAGTATAATTCTATCTCCTACTCTTTTCACAGCTATTATAGCATATTTCAACGTCCTGTCTATGATTATATCCACACCGTTCTTATTTCTCTTCTTTCTGGTAAACCACAGTTTGTACTCTGAATTACCCATTTCTTTATTTTTCTCTCCTACCTATTTAGTCTCCTGAATGCAAGCAATATTCACCCTTATCCTTTTCAAGGTATCCACAAGCTCCATTAATTTTCTTGTAAGTAATCTAATATTCCAAGTACCAACCTTGATTCTCCTCCTATCATGTTCCTTTCTAATTGATCTCCTTCTATGATATCTTATATTGTTTTCTATGTTTATCTGGTATTCTATTCTACTATTTGTTCTACTATTTATCCTATGAACTAACGTCTTTACCCATACCCGTCCATGATGTGAGAACCCTTACTCATTTAACACTACACTCGGGCGCTGGCATGACGCATCGCTTTAGGTGAATGCTCTATACCCTTGCATATTTCTACCTACAACTGAGCTCCGATATAGTGCGTCGTAAGTAAAGAACACCTCAATATTTATATCATTTGAATCCATATCATAAGATGTGACAAAATTTTTACGCTAGTTGTCAGCTATCACAATCCTCCTCCTTTATCCGGGCTTGGGACCAGCTAAGCGCAAACTACTTAGGCGAAGTTGGAAACTATAAACACATAAAGAATCTTATTAAACCATTTGGTAAAAAAATGAACTTATCAATTTGCTCTAAAATGTAGTAGATACTTATTAAGATATTGTAAATTAAATATGCAAAATTGCTGATGATGACTCAATATACAAAAAAAATTTTGTGCTCTTGGCCCTGTGAATATTGCTTTTTCTGGTGTTTATTAATGGTAGTGTACAATCGGTTTACATACTAATGAAGATCTTTATATTGGAGCTCTTTTTTTATTATTTCTTTATGCCCTAATATTACTAACAGGTTGGTAGACAAATTATAATTTAATCTTTTTTATTTATTTTTAAAAGTTAAAGGACTTATTTAATTTATTTTTAAAAATTTAAAAACTTATTTAATCTATTTTTAAAAGTTAAAGAGCTTAATCGAATATTGAAACACTTTAATACTATGTTTGGAGAAGGTTTTTGAAAGTAAGTTGTGGATTTTACAAATAATATATACTTAGGTAACATATTTGGAAGCAAAGTTATTTTAATGAGGTTTTGAAGAGTTTTTAGAGATTTTTAAAATCTCCCAAACCCTTACATTTTCAACCCACAAAATTGATAAATTAAAAAAGTAAGAATTTTAGAAATTTTAATAAATAATAATTTTATATTTCTCATATTACCCTTTTCTTTAAATTAAATATTGCATATTAATTATATTTTCTTACATAATAAATGTGTTTTTATAATCTTATATTTTACTTTTGTTTCTCATACATCCTTTTTAAACAATATCTCGTTATTAACTTACCTAATTTTATTTTAAAAAATTTTATTTTATCTCTTTATTTTATTTTATTTTAAAAAACCTTATTTTATCTTTTTACATATAGGAGTGGCCACAGTCCGGTTTCAAACCATAATTGGTTCGATCAAAATCAAATCGAAACTGATCAAAATCAAAATTGGCTTCGAATCAGACTAAAATCGTTATTCTGCAGTTTGATTCTGGTTCATATTTTTTAAGAATCATAAATCGATAATTTTGAATCGGACCAAACTGATGATGTAAATATAAAAAAATGCAATAAATATCTAACTCTACTCTTAATTCATTTATATATATCATTAATTCTCTGCACAATTATTCTCTATACTCTTTTTAATTCTTAATACTCTTTCAATTTCTCTTAAATTTTTTAAACAATTATCTTTTATACTCCTTTTAATTACTCTCTCAATTTTCCTACTTTATTATTTTATATGCTCACTAACATTTTCAATACTATCTCAATTACTTTGTTATTATTTTACATCCTCAATAAAATTTTCGATACCCTCTATTTTTTTTCTCCTTTATACTTTTAATTATCAATTATCATATAATTTTTTTTTAAAAAGGGCAAGCAATATAACTAGAAATTTTAATTCTTCTAAATTCTAAAATGATACATAGGCAAAATAAAGTTTATACACATTTTTAAGATTTCTTTAAAAAAAAATTAATTTCATCTCTAGTTTTTTAATCAAGTTCAAGTCTTTACTTATTAAATTTTTCTTAACGATAAATTATTTTCATTATCTTTCTTCTTATTTTATTGTTATTGAAAAATTTCTAAGAAAAATTAAAATATTTTATAAATATAATTTAAATTATAATTTTTCTCTAATTTTTTCATTTGAGTCACATTTAAATAAACTCTAAATCGTTCTCCAAATCATTTTAAAACATTCCTTTTTGAGTTATCATTTAAACCATTTTAAATCAAAACTTGAACCAGAATCAACCATTCAAAATTTGTTCAAAATTTGTCTCACAATAATTTGATACAAATTCATAATTTTAGTAAACTTGTATTGATCATTCAGAAATTATAGCCAGCAATTTTTAAGTCGTGGCCACCCCAATCCGTATTTACATATACTTATGCGACTAGTTGGTATAATTTTAACAGCTTAGGCAAGGCTTTTGCAAAAAAAAAAAAAAGCGCTCAAAAGCCTGTTCCACGAGTGCTAAACCCTAATGTAATGCCCTGCACTAGCTGAGCAGCTGAGCTTGGTTTGTCACACCCTCATCAGCCTGCATCACCAGCAGCCATGGCGCAGAGACGGTGTCTCCACACCCTAACCCGTCAAGCCATAGCTCTCCTCTCTTCAAACCCTACCACACTGTATCACCCTTGCAAAGTTGCAGCTTCTTTCCTGAACCTTAATTCTGTCAAAGCCCTCCTCATCTGCAAATCCTCTCACATTTTCACCAAAGCTGACTCCATATGGTGTTCCTTCTGGCCTTACCACCATCCTCGCTATTTCTCGTCGGATTCTCGCTATGAAAGCGAAAATGATGACGAAGATGAAGAGACGGCGGGAGAGGATAGCGATGGAGAGGAGGTAACGGGTTCTGATTTGAAGAGAGAGTACACGGCGGAGGAGAAGGAAGAGGAGGCTGCCGCTATTGGCTACAAAGTAGTTGGACCACTCCAGAAGTCCGACCTGGTCTTTAAACCATACGAGCCTGTTTTCGCCGTTGTTCAGGTTTATTTGATTTGATGCCATTCCCTGTCTCGCCCACTTGTGTCTTCTTTAGATGTTGAGATCATGTTGTGTATTTTTTTATGTAGATTGGTTCTCACCAATTTAAGGTGAGCAATGGGGATTGCATTTTCACCGAGAAATTGAAATTCTGTGAAGTAAATGACAAGGTGAGTTGCATTTGCGCTTGTTTATTCGCCTGCGTTGGTGCTTGGCATCTTAGGCGTTTGATTTGTGTATTGCCTTTTGTTAAACAAAAGCTATGCATTATCAAATTCTAATTCCCTATCCAAACACAAGGTTAAATTATTTTCCAAAATGCTAATTAAGAGTATAAACAGATAGAGAAAATCAATGAATTATGAATGATGCATTCATGAGAACTGGCTGGGTGTTGACTCTAACTAGAGCTTATTGAGAACAAAAACTACTTGCATGAAAAGTAATAACAGCATTGCTTAGATGACTGAAAGATTGGAGCATATTATGTTGAAGCAGCAATGTCTCGGTGTATACCTAAATGCAGTCCACAAGCTGGGTCTCAGTTAGTCGGACTAGGAACTCAGATCAAGAGTTTGTTAGGCTAAGTTGAGGTGATGTAAACACAGTGTGCTTGGAAACAAGGCGTGGGTTGAGTTTTTATGTAACTAGTTCCACAAAACTTCTGGGCTCTCATGGTAGTGAAGCAGACACGCTGCTAATCCTAACATTGGAAACTGGTATTTATACTATCTTCATGCCTTCAGAGTAAAAGAAAAACTGGGAAAAGTTTAATGTGGCTGAGCAATATCAAATTGGTTCAGATGCTATGCAATTGCAATTCCATAAGTCCCTTATTTGTTCTCGCATATGCACAATGGGAACTAAAGTTTGGTTACCCATATCCACTTCTATTTTCATTGGCATGTTGTTTAGTAATTTTTCAAGCATGCATTTCTCTGTACCTTACTTTAATAGAAGAACGAAGGCATCTTTTTTGAGGGCTAAGATGGCATTGATGAGGTTTTCTTTATGTCATCTTCTGTAGCTTTCAGATGGTTACCTGGAATATTTGCCTATAATTTTTTTTAGAAAAAAACAAAGGGTTCATTTTATCACATTCTTACCATCAAACTGAATTTAGTTGATGCTCCCATGGTTTTCCTATTGCAGTTGATTTTGAGCAAGGTTCTCTTGTTAGGATCAAGCAATCAAACAATTGTTGGCAGGCCCACAGTGCCAGATGCAGCTGTTCATGCTGTTGTTGAGGAGCATGTAAGTGTGACAGACGTTTTTGTTTGATACCCTCACACGTGTATGCGCACCAAAAAAAAAATCACAAATCTGCATGAGCTCACATGCTTAGGGATTTATGAAAGTTTAATGGGTTAGACCATTCATGTCTCCAATTGAATCAATTTGATCAATTTCTTTTTGTTTTGATGGTAAATACATCCTGCAAAAGTTATACATGAGAGAGAAACAAGTTGGGTCACAAGTTTGGTCTAGTTCCTACTTCTGAAATCCTCCACTCTGTCTATTACCGCTTTGTTGGGTCTCGCTGGTGCAGCAGGGGTGGGCTTTGGTTGTTGGTTGCTATTTTTCCTCACCAATGTACCAAAAAAAAAAAAAAAAGAAAGAAAGAGGAATGGTGTTTTTTAATAAACCTAAGTGTTAAATTTCTTATAATTTCATGGCAAAATATGCATTGGATGGGATGATTTGTGAAAATGCTCTGCTGGGAAAGCTTTTCTGAAGGCAACATCTGCCAAAAAAAAAAAAGGTATCTGATAAATCTACCTTCATGGGTGATGTGAAAGTTCTCTTTTTTGTGGCCTTTTTTTCCCTAATAGAAAAAGACTGCTACTTTTGTTTTTCTATCTCTTCTTCCAATTTATTGAGGGGGAAAAAAGTGAGAAACACAGACTGAAACAAACCAAGAAATTCTATGTTATATTGCATTGTTTATTAAAAGAGAAATATACTTCAATTTAGCTGGCATTTGCCATGTGGTACCTTTTTGTTTGATGTGGAATTTATGGTATAAATGAAATAATTGAATGATTGATTGGTGGAGAAGTTGTTAAAGGAGGTAAAACCAAAGATTGAGTTCTTCCCTTTTTCTCTTTGGCTGTCTGTCACTCTGTTTCCAAATCTTTCAAGTTCTTTTGATCCATTGTTCTGATTTTTTGCACATTTTTCAGCTTTAGCTTTACCTGATTCTGTATTGTTTTCATTTTGTTTCGTGCTTGCTTGAATTCATCCCATGTTATCTTTTAAGACAAAATATCAATTAACAAATAGAGTAGAATAAGACTATCAGTTCTATGTGTGGACTATTACAGGCCTATAACCCACTCATTTGCTGTCCATTTCTGTGGACTAGTAGGTTTCTAATAAATTGTTCTCTCATAATTTGTCTTAGTGGGAAAGAGTTTGGTGGATTCGTGGAAATTAAAATTGGAAGAAGCCAAACTGATTAGATAGACGGACATAAATATAGAATTACTATACATGAGATTTAGTGTGGGCTGATTGAGGTTGTTTGAATAATGTGATTCCTGACACCAATAAAAACACCAGTTGAAGGTGCTCATTATGGATGAAAGGTGAGCAAAGAAACAGATGAAGCACTTAAAAAGTAAATTCATATGCTTTAGACGAAGCCATGGTTATTTATAGGGACTGTGCAATTTTATGTTTAGTAATTTGGTGTAGTGGTAAGAAACTTTGAATATTGAGGCATTCTTATTTCTAATTTGGCGAAATAGTATCTTGTAGATTTCAACTGCTTCCATATTTTATTAGAGCACGTGCTTGAACTTGATCTTGATATGATGATGAAGTTGTGGAAATGAGATTGTTGGAAAGTATTATTTTATTTGGAAGTGTAAAGAGAGGCGGTTTTCTCTATTGTTGCACTAACTGGAAATTTTGTCTTGAAGTGGAAACACATTACTTTAACCATCATGTGGTTTTAAACTGTGGCTTTTTTTTTCTCATTTCTTTTAATTGACAAAAATTTTTGTGGTCTTAGTGCGTGTTATCTAGTTTACTAGGTTATGCATATGAATCTTAATCACTGTATTTCCTTCCTTTTCTTTCAGGCCTTAGATGCAAAAGTAATTATCTTCAAGAAGAAGAGAAGGAAGAATTACCGCCGAACCAAAGGACATCGCCAGGTAAGCCTAGGATCCTTTACCTAAAGGGTTGTAGTTTATTAAATTCAAGTATGTTGGTTTTGGTTTCTCTTGATCCATTGTCCTATGTGATGCTTTTCAGGAACTGACTAAGTTGAGAATAACTGATATTCAAGGAATTGAGAAACCTGAAATGAAAGTTGATCCAAAGCCTAAAATGTCAGGTGTTAAGCAACAAGAAAAGATTGCAGTTGCTGCTTAGGAGGGATTTTCCTCTGACCGAATGTCGATAACAATGGCTTCCCATGCTTATAATTGCAGAGGTGCAACTCTCTGATGCTACTTGATGGGCATCATTTCATTCCTGATTTATCAAGTGTACATTTAGGGTATCATAGGGGGCAGAAAATTGTCATTTTACCAGATACCCTTTGTAGGATTGGCATGCTGGAATATGTTATTTCTCCTCATAAAATTTTTGTAATACTAGTTAGTTTATTTGTATTTACTACTCTACTCATGACACCTCAGTACTACAATCTTGTTCTTGATAGAATAATTCGTAAGGATTAATCTGTTATTACTTGTTGCACTTTGTCTGCTTATTTTTATCAAATAATTATACAGCTTCTTAATCTGCTCGCGGTAGCAGGCTTGTTGATATCATATGGTAGGGGAAGGATTCTTGGATGAAAATTGACTGCTGAAATATGAACCTGTCTTTGAATTGCTAATTTGCTATTTAATTCTAACACTAGTGCTTGTAAATTATCGAGAACCTTGATGACTCCAATATTACATATGGTAGACTAGGTACTATTATACCTTAATTGTTTTGAAATTTTTAGGGTGTCCAATGCCCTCTCGGCCCTAACCTATATATATATCTTCATGAATATAGGAGAATAGTGAATGTGTTTGATGTAACATCAGGACTGTTTTGGAGTAGGCTTGTATGGTATTGCCGATCCCCTGGCTTAAAACCAAACGAGGGTGGTAGAATAAAGCTGGAGGCAGCGCCAATGGACCATTGGGAAAATCACAAAGAAACAATGTCCACTGGAGTCTTATTTTGCAAGAAATCTTCCTAACTCAACTCTTCCTAATCTTTTCAGAAGAAACGTATACCATTCCTCTTTCTTTCTTCCTTCCATCCATCTGTCCTTCACATTTGACGAACCAAGTTTTGCAGAAAATACTTGAACATAATCTGAAATCCAGCGAATCAATCTTTTAGCTTTATCATCCTGGTCCAATCAATCTTTTAACTTTAATAGGATTGTTGGCAAAAAAGTAACTTGGACCTTGTTTATCCTAGGCTCAAAATATAATATGTGAATTTCATCTGTATATGTATTTCACTATGCATAATATCTTAAATTCATAATCAACTCGTTTAAGCAAGAATTTCCCTTTTGGAGACATAATTAGCTCATGACAACAAAAAGCCTCAAAATGGTCTTCAATTCTCTGAGACTTTCCAGTTAAGATGGTCAGGCCAATATGCTCCAAAACATGTTTTTGCTAGTTGTAATGGCTTAAAACACGTGGAATTATGGATAGAGACAATAACATAGCATTCCATCTCTTCATTCCTACCATCAATAATGACCCATTGATTATGATAAATGGGAAAGGATAGGAATTGGCAAACAACTTCATTGATTCAAAGTCTTTCCTCTAATTAATTTACGCATATTGAGATTAAGAAGTATTCTTACGCATATCAAAATCAAATATTCTTCTCAAGCAATGAATCCCACATTAATTTAGCTTATTTAAAATATATAAATAAATTTGATCCTAATTGATAAGATTTTTGCCGACTGAATTAGTGTTGATGCTACACTCAAAACTTTGAAAATTAGCATCCAAGTCTTTCGCTTTCGGTTGCGAAACTCTACTCTTGGACTAGTTCTATTTATCCTTTTCTTGATATTGCGATTGGCTTTATGGGCTAAAGACCCCACAAACAATCCCCAAATTATCAAGGTTTTTCAATGCATCCAGGTAAATTTAGCCTCAGAAATTAGAACCCACCACACCAGAATTTTGCTATTGCTATGCATGATACATGCGTGAAATGGCCCATCTCCACCTATCTGTGTCATATCAAATAATGGGAAGGAAAATCAACTGTTGAAAACGACTAACAAATGGGTAAATTGTTGGGGGAGTGGAGATAATGGCCATAGACAGCTGGAACTTGTTAAGAGGTGAATAGGTGAGCCCAACAAGGCCACCTTTATGGATTTTCTTCCGCCAATTTTATAGAAAAGACAAACGTTTTTATTAATCAATAATTATATTTAAACATTTTAATTTTGAATTGTGTCATGACCCGATTATATGTGCTAGACCGACACTAAAATCTGGACAGATATAAAGCTCTTGAAATTTGTAGTAAGTATTATTGTTCCCAAATCTATAATAAATACCCAAAAATAAGGCCCAACATACAAATAAAATAAAATAAAATATTATATTTTTGTTCGGACCAATTCAACCCGATAACTATCATAAATAAAAATATTTAAACAGAAAAAAAAATATTTGAACACGCTCCTCCCAACTCTTTTGCAGAAATAAAACTCTGCTTTGGCGTAACTGTACCAAAACAGAGGCCGTCTGCAAACACCCTCATTATGGAGCACCACAGGGAAGTAGACAACTCTACACAATAATTTCATGTCGGTACTGTAATCTGTAGCTTACAATATAAAAATCAAGAACATTGCATAGTTACTACGGTACGTCCCAACAGACCATATTTTCCAACCTCTTATCTCTCTTTAATCTATTGATACCACAACTTACTCTCATTGGGCAATCCACTGACGACTGCCAGTAGTGGTACCTTCATTCCCATTTAGGGCAACTATACTGTCATAACTTACCTTTAAGTACTTGTGCCTTGCACTAGCTAGGCACATCGTTAGCCCTATACTGACAAAAACACAGCATTCTTTGAAGTACATATTCTCATGGTAGACTTGAACACGTTTGCTAACTCTAGTTCACCTCACCATACACTCCATGAAAACTGAGATACTAAACCAAAGCACTCTTACACTACCCAAGGAATAATGCAGAATCTGAAAAATAAGAAATTACAAAAGAAGACGAAACATGATCTTATACTCCGCATGTGACAACTTTAGGTATACATTTTCCCATGAATTTAGAGCCTAAATTCTGATACTAACTTTTTCACTACCCGATTCCACGGTCCGGACCGACACTAGGATCTGGACAGACATAAAGCCCCTAAAACTCATAGTAAGCCTTACTATTCCCAAATTCATAACCAGGGCTAAAATTAAGGCCCAATATGCAAATAAAATAAAATGAAATATTATATTTTTATTCTGGCCAACCCAACCCAATAATCATTCGAAACTAAAGTTAAGAGAGCCCAGCTCAACCCTGATACCGTCATTTACAAACTATTTAGATATCATAAAAATTTTCATTTATTAATATCAAAAATACATAACCCAATGTCACAGTGGAGCACTAGTTATTAAATAGATAATTAAATAAATAAATGAGTAGACACAAGAAATTATTAAACTAAGAAGTATAACCTGTGGAGGAAAAATATAGGTTAGACTAGAAGAAATAAACACGCTCCTCTCGCAACCTGGGAAAAAAATATTTGAATAAGAATGAGCATTTGACTTAGAGAGTTTAGATATTAATTATAAATGCAATTTCTATAACTATCTAAAACTAATGCAATTCTATCATGAAATGCACATCCAACACATAAAACAAGTAATTCACCCAATATTCACATGAGAAGTTAATTTGGAGCTACTCACACACCCGATGCATCACATCAATATATATATATATATATATATATATATATATATATATATATATATATATATATGGAAGCTGATCCCCTATACAGCTCTCTTAACCCAATACCTGCTAACGAGGTCAACTCAAGCCGGATTTTCGCTTAATAATCTAAATGCGGGAATTAGCTAGATCAACTCAAAGCCGTGCTCACCCTGACTTATCCACAAAAAGGATCGGGTCCTAGCGAGTCAAGCTCCAGTCGTTCTACTCGTCCTACCCATTCCAATATCACACCACACACACGCCGACACACGTACATAGCCCTAAATTATCCTCAGGGCTGCAATAATAAATAAATAGTAAGAATTAAATATGTAGCAATCAAAATGCCCATAATATATTAACTATATATGTGCATAATTAAATATATATAAAATGCATGAGCATGCCAGATATATAATTAATATTGAAATTGCAAAAATAATTAATATCGAACTCATGATCGATCCACTGGATTGCGATTGGCGGTTGGAAAGAGAAGATGGCCGGTACCGATCACCTAAACATACACACTGACTTCTATCAAAAGACTGACAAAATTAAATAATTAATCTAAAGCATAAAATCAAAATAAATTCTAAAATCTTACCGAAATTTTGACAGAGTTTTTCTTATAACTAGACCTAACTCCCTGCAAAAAAATTCAACCAGCAACAACAACAACAACAACAACAACATAGGGCCTCAGGCCCATAATAATAATTATGATACCTATCTGGGGCTTACAAGAATCTTAATCTAGATCTAATCATCCAAACACCAGCTCAGGTCCCTAACTCTTCTCTGTCTAAGTAATTATTTTCAGATTTTAAAAATTATAAAAACATTTAGAAGGTCCTCTAGATCATCCTTGTATTAATACATCATTC